>NW_009932510.1:41974-62031 GCF_000696875.1 Nestor notabilis
ACAAAGTAATATGTAAAAATACTTCATTAGTGACAAATGTCTTATAGTACAGTTCTGGTCCTAAATAGGACGTTGAATCAGGAGAGAGCTTAAGATCTTTTCTTTTTCAAAGGAAACCTTTTTTTCACCTCTCTCATGTTTTGAAAAGAGATGAAGACTTAAATTTGGGGTATGGGTCCTAGTGTCTTAAAGTAACAGACATTTTGGTACAGACCTCAGAAATCCCAGCAGTGCAGTTCGGGTATATGAATTGCTGGTACTGCTATGCTAACAATTAAACTGCATGGCTTCTGGAAAATCATGTCATAGCTAGGAGTTATTTAATTGTCCAACTGGCCATCATCTTTTTGGGTTTTAATCTGTTTTTCAGGCCATGGCATGATTACACCCATCAATGATCTACCTGGGATAGATACCTCCTCGTTTGTTAAGGGAGAGAAACTTACTCGCTGCAAGTTAGCCAGTTTATACAGATTGGCGGACTTGTTTGGGTGGGCACATTTGCCAAATGCCTATATCACAGTAAGTATTTTAGAGAGTAAAAATTGGAATCTTATCCACTCATTCAACCAAATTCCCCCCCTGAATAATACAAATTCACAAATAGATCATTAATCCATTTTCTTCCTCCTTTGCAGGTAAGAGTGAGCAAAGAACATGACCATATTCTCATCATTCCAAGAGGTCTGTCCTTTTCTGAAGCTTCAGCTTCTAATTTGGTACGTGATTCACCTGCTGTAATAACCAGCAAGGCTTAACCTGTTACCGAAAAAGCTTTTGTGTCTGCTAAATGGTCTTCTAAACTATAATCATGCTGTTACTTGGTTTTTAATGTTTACCCACCAGATGAAAAGCTGATTAACTATTTAGACAGTAGCATCCTTTGTCCTCAGCATTTCTTTTTGGGTTTAGCTTTGCTTTCTGTTGCTTTGTCTTCAGCTTCAATGTGGAGCAGCAATGTTTTGTTTTCTTGTCTGATGAAGCTGATCAAATATCGTCAGTGTAGCAGCAATTTTTTATAACTTGACAATATGGTAATACATATGAAACGACTCTGTAGGAGTAGTGTTAGTAGAATCAGCTCTTATCTTTATATACGGGGAAATAAAGTTGAATAATCTTCTCCAGGCCAAACAAAGGAGCTGGGTGAAGTTACAGACTGGCATTTAGGCAATGGTAGCTGCTAAGTCACGCATCTTTTGGTGCAGAACCTGCCATATGTTCTTCATGTCAGTACATATCTGTAAAGAAACTGCCTCCATTTGAAAGGGGTAGCAGATTGAGACTGGTAACATTACACTAGCAAATGCAGAACCAAAATACAAACAAGAGAACCTGATATAACCCTGCTGTGGTTTTTTGTGGATCCTGGAATTACTATTTTAATGTTCCCATGAAATCAAAAATTCCCTGTGCATTTAATTTTCTTATTGGAAATTTCTCAGAGGCTGAATTGTCTTCATCTTTAAAATGTAGGAAACGTTAATGAAATTCATTTTCAAAAGTCAGAAACAAGGAAAGTCCAGTTAGACCAAAGAGGAATATATGTCGTATCAGTGTCTTATCTTCCATGGGTGGACTTCCAGCAGCTGTCAGGGGTTTGGACAGCAGGATGGTTTATTGACACACAGATTCATGGTTTCTCCTATGGTTTTTAAGGCTCTGACCCATAAATACGTGGGGGAAAATTTGGTACCAAGTGAGAAAGGGATTGTTGTCAGTTGTTGCAAACTGTTTTGACTATTGTTCCTTTGTTTGACTTTTCCAGGTTAAAGTAAACATCCTGGGAGATGTAGTTGACCAGGGAAGTACAAGTCTAAGTATTGACAATGCAGGATTCAGCCCACATGTGGCCATCTACTCCATGCGCCCTGATGTCAGATGTGTAATACACATACATACCCCTGCAACAGCAGCTGTAAGTCTTCCTTCTTGCGTAAAGAGTAAAAGAAAACAGGAACTTAGAGCACATTTCTGAATCTGAATCACTGCTCACAGCAGTTTTGTTTTAGCATTGACTCTCCACTGGTAAAGAAAGGTGGGAGGTTATCAAATAAGCAAAGAAAAGAGGGCTGGGCCAGTGCAGTGAAATGAGTAGGAATAAACTGGTGCTGAGATACAACTGAACTCGGGTTGAGGAGGCTGTGAAGTACATAGTTTACCCAGGCTTCATTTATAGCATCTTAGACCATATAATGTGCTGTATGCATCATCATTTGTGGAAAAGCTTTTGGTTTCTCTGCTTTTCTGCATCATTTGCATGATGCAACTTCATTTTTAGGTGACTTAATTGGTAGTTATGTTCAGTTTGGATTTACCTCTCTATTAAAAAGTCGTAGTTAACATAAAAGCTTAAAACAGTCTGTGTAACAGTGACAAAAATGTAAGGGGACTTGAACTGGGTTGAGATAAATAGATAAATTCATATTATTTTATATTTAAATGCGTACCTTGACTACAGACCAAAAAAGAAAGAATAACTTCTTTTATACTAGCTTTTTGAAGTTACAAGCATGGGAAAGAAGGACAACCCATTAAGTAGGCTTATACTGAGAATTAAACATGGATAAAAATCACAGAAATTAATTTAGCTGGTATAGTTTTTTACTCTAATGACTCTGTCCCTAGGTTGGGTAGCAACAGCTCTGTCACCCTGTTGCAAATTAGACTGGGGGGGACAAAAAATGGTATTGTTTCTAAGCTTTAACTATAGGGAGTTTGTATCTCCTATAGCAAGACATCCTGCTAAGGCTTGGGTGGTTGAGATGTGGGGCTTAAGGATTTAATTTTTTCCTAACTATCAGTCAGTAATTAATTTTCTTGAAACAGGTTTCATCTATGAAGTGTGGCATCCTTCCCATATCACAAGAGGCTCTGATTCTGGGAGATGTTGCTTATTACAACTACCAGGGATCTCTTGATGAACAGGAAGAGCGAATTCAGCTTCAGAAAGTTCTTGGACCCAGTTGCAAGGTATTCAACCTCATTCACGCTCTTCATAAACAATTTTCACGTACTGTGACAGTTTCTACCATTTAACATTAGTGTCTTCATTTACTAGGTATTAGTATTGAGAAACCATGGTGTGGTAGCACTAGGAGAGACACTGGAAGAAGCATTCCACTATATTTTTAATGTGCAACTGGCCTGTGAAACCCAGGTGAGAGAGAACTTACCTGTATTTCATTTCAAACGCTGCTGCTGCTGAGTTACAGATTACATCCCAGATGGGAAGATCTCTAATATTTGGGGTTTTGGAATCCAGTAATCATATGCCAAGTCAAAGTCAGAGAAATTGGAATAATCAGGAAAACAGAAGAAGGAAGAGCATAAATACAGTCTTCCTAGAAAGAGTGCTAGTGTTGTTATACTCTGAAGGCAGGTTTTGTTCCATGCTGTGGAGAGTGAGCTTTCATGCAGAGAATCTGTTGGATAATAGATTCAGTGGTGCTCGCTGCATGTGGGAAGTATGAGTTAAGATTTCTTGACATCCAGTTTGTTTATCAAAGCCGAATGTTGGGACAAGAAAAGAAGCTTCTCCCTATGATCACAAATATTTGTAAAACCAAATAAACAAAAAGTCTTTGAAGCAATGGTAGAGGGTATTTTAAAATAATCTGCATCCCAGTATCAGTTGTTTCTGCTTTGTCAGCTACCTGGTTAAGTATCTAGATATTATCTATAACCTGTGGAGAGAGACCACCGGAAGGGTCCTCACCTTCTATCACTCTTGAACACACCCCCAGAAACGTCATCCCTTTGCTCTTACTTGTTCTCCAGTGACCCTGTCCTCCCACATGGGCGTTTGGAGGTGCAGATGGCAGCCTCCCACTCCTTTCCTTTCCTTCCTTTTCCTGCCATTGATTTTGCGTTTGATCATTCATTCATGTTGAAATGGATATAAAAATGAAAAGTTTTTGGTCTTGTAATGCAGGAAGGACCTTTTTAAAGTACTCTGAAAGCTAGTGTCTGAGTCTGCTCCTCTTAAAGTGCAATTTTTAGCTGATGTTATCATCCTTTCCACAAGAATCACTTGCCATATATGTTTCTTTTGCACAGTAGAAAACTAGCCTGAGAAACAACTGCAACAGATGTTAAAGTGTGTTTCTCCTGTGAACTCAGAAAAGCAGAGAACCCAAAAGCTTTTCCACAAATGAAATATGCTCATTGATGTCTCTAGGTTCATGCATTAGCTGGAGCAGGTGGGATAGACAATCTCCTACTACTGGATCTGCAGAAGTTCAAGCCTTTCACCCATGGTGTGGCAGCAGCTGGAGGTGGTGGGGTTAATATGGCTTCACAGCAGAAATGGAAAGTTGGGGAGCAAGAATTTGAAGCACTCATGCGGATGCTGGACAACCTGGTGAGAGCATGTTGATGGCATTGTCCATATAGTCTCTGTAAGCTCTGTGTGTAGGATTAGCTGCTGTAAAGCAAACAATTGTTTCTGGTTTCATTGTGAGTTTGAAAATGAAGATGGAGTAACTATTATTGTACATGAAATCTCTTCTTCTTGGTTTAGTTCTTGTTCTGTCACTGAATGTGACAGTAGTATTATGTCTTGATAAGAATTTGTAATGTTTTGAACTTAAATTTTGTCTAACCCATCTCAGAAATACATTTGCTCTTCATAGTAGCCTAATAGTAAAAATATATTTTAATGGCCACCTAGTAAATACAGATTCCAACTATATTTTTTAATTAACTCTAAAATTAGGAAATAAGGGGATAACTTATTTGTGCAATAATGTCCATTTCACTGCATGATGAATTCTGGAACAGCCTTCAATACAAGTAAGAGCGAGATATGGGAGAGTGTCATCAACAAGGATGTACTATTGTGCAAGACAGGTACAAATGCTACCTAGGTCAGAACCTGAGCAGGGGGTCATTTAGTGGTCACACATTCACAAAAGAGGAGGAAGGTGAAGTGTGAGTAGGGTCCTGTCCAGCTGCTGCTGGGTTTCTGGAATGTTAATGGTATGAATGGGTGATGGGCAACACCACTAGCCCATTCTTTGAAGAGCTCAGTGGACCTCTTTAATACAGAGCAGCACACAAAACTTCGATGACTTCTTTGGATACCTTTTTCTGATTTTATTTATTAATTTTTAATTTTTGAAAATATTTTTTCCCTTTTTTAATCCCTCCTCCATAGGGATACAGAACTGGCTATGCCTATAGGCAACCACTAGTCAGGGAAAAACCCAGGCATAAGAGTGACGTGGAGATCCCAGCCACTGTGACTGCCTTTTCCTTTGAAGATGATACAGTCCCGCTTTCCCCCCTGAAATTCCTGGCACAGAGGCAACAAAGAGAAAAGACAAGATGGCTGAACTCTCCAAACACATACTTGAAAGTTAATGTGCCTGAGGAGTCCTGGAATGGGGAAACCAGTCCCAGGACTAAGATCACGGTAGGTAGATATTTCAGGCGGTTGCTTAGTTTTTGCACTAACTGAACGTAAATTACTCAGTTTAAATGAAGAAATCTTTAACAGAATTAGCAAATAAGTGTATTGAGCAAATAAAAATAGACTTGGGGGAGACTTAATGGCATTAGTACTAAGGGCCCCCTCTGTTTGGGGAAGGGGAGTTTAACTGTTTGGAAGTGTAAGAGTTTATGATAAAATCTAGTAATGATTTCCCTTTTGTTACTAGCTCTTCTGATTCCTGAAGTAGAAAACCGTTTTTCTACCATATCTTTCTGTGCTGCTTATTAACCACCAAACATAGTAAGGTTTTAAATCACCCGTGGGTTGTTCTGTTCTCTACCAACGGGAGATACAAGCTCTAATTCATCTCTAATTGCCCCTTTCCTGTTTGTGAGCCTACTGAAAACAGACTTCGAAGAGCCTGTTCATGCTACTACTTTTAATAATGATCAAGATTTTTCCTCCTCCTTTGGCTCACAAAGATGCTTTCACTGTGTTTCCAGCATGGAGAGAGGTGGCTCTTTCGGGACTACGAAGCATGTTATTTGCTATCACGCTACTCCAAGTTGCATAGTACAACTGTAAAAGCATCAGCTCCTCCTGCTGGCAGGCTAGCGAGCTTTTAAACTTAAGTTTGGGAGAAACACCCTCAGTGACTGATTTAAACCCTTGTATTTTTCAGGAATGTTATTTCATTGTTCACAAAAAGCAGTCTTGATGGTACATGTTCAGGGCAATTTAAATCCTCTTGGGCAAGCACACAAACCCGCAAGGAGTCAGGATTATTTTGTGCTTGGCATATGGAATTGAGAATAAAAGCAGAAAGTCCTTTCTCTATATCTCTTTCTTAACACTAGAACAATGCTGAAAATTGTTCCTCCCCATCATGCTGGTATGTTTAGGTTTTTTTGGTTGTTTTTTCTTTAAGTGGATGAAAGCTGATGACTCCTCCAAGACTAGTGGAGGAACACCAATCAAAATTGAAGATCCAAACCAATTTGTTCCTCTGAACACAAACCCAAGTGAAGTGCTGGAAAAGAGAAATAAGGTAAAAGTGTAGTGAAATGGAAATTGAAACATTCCCGAATAAAATTATATGTTCAAGTAATGACCCAACACAGCAGTAAAATAAGATGTTCAAATGTTTTAATTTTGCTAAGAAGCTTTTTACCTTTTCTTGGCACTAAAAATCATTTATTTAAATGCATGATATACATGAAGTCTGTAAATACATACACTACATATATATATATAATTTTTGAATGCAATAGTTTGGTGAATGTTGAGTATTAACTCTGGAAATGGTAGACTGGAAGTGGTAGTCCCCACTATTTAGCATTATATTTACTGAATAATTAGGTGTCAACATGAACCAAATTGCTGTGTGTCATCTAGAGCATGATTCAATCTCAGACTGTAATGTCACTCTGTTCTGTATTAATTTGGCTAGCACTTCTTAACGTGGAGCTTCTATGGTCCAGTCCGCTTCCTAATGGCAGTAAAAAGACAAAATGAGAGATCATTGTTGGACCTCTCTCTAAACACAAATATCTCACTGCTTTTCCCTTCCAGCACATAAGACGCTGACTGTCAGACTGGCCAAATACTCCACCCTAGACATAACTATCTTAACAGATATTCAGGACACTTCCCATTTGATTACATGTTCTTTTCTTTCGTGGAACGCACCATATCGGTGTCCGTGGGGACTGAACTGGAGTTAGAAGGAGAAACTCCCTTCCTTAGAAAGGGAAAGGCACAATAGTACTTGCCCCAGACAGTGATTTTTAAAATTATGCTTGTCACTGTCTCGTTAGATAGTTTATTCCTATTTTTATGCTATAGATTTTTTTTATTTAATATGGTCTGTATTTGTATTTACATCTAATCTGTCAATCTCTTAAGCACTGACAGTGCGAAGCTAGGGCTGTTGGTTTGGGGAAAATAGTGAGCTAGTCGCAGAAGGAAAAGCTTTACCAACCTTTGTGACTGCAGAGATCTCTCCAGTAGCTTTACGTGGGTCATTTGTGGGATGAAGAGGACAGGTTCAGAGACATACTGTTCCTTGGATTTATTTCTAAGTACTGTTTGCATGAAGTGCAGGAGCTGGGACTAGACTGGATATTTGAGAGTAGTCAAAGGGTAAAACAACAGAGTATCCAGAGGTGGAAGGAGAGTTCTTAATTTTTAGGTGCAGCAGCATCTAAGCATCTCCAGCCATTCACTGCTGCCTGTGTTACTGGCTTTGCAAAGATGATGGGCATGGGATTTGTTAAAGGTAAATATCTGTTTCTAATCCAGTTTATTTTCTCTATACAGATAAGGGAGCAAAACCGATATGACTTAAAGACAGCAGGACCACAGTCTCAGCTGCTTGCTGGGATTGTTGTGGATAAAAAGCCAAGTCCGGTGAGTAGGACATAATTCACTGATTTACAAATGTTTGGGTTATTTGGCTGTCTTTCAAACATCAGTTTGGGCCATTTTCTTTCCAAATGCTTTGTTAGAACTGATTATTTTAATGCCAGATTCTGGATGCGTGATATACTTTATTCATGGTTCATTTCAAAGGCTTGAAATGTTAGTTTCAAATGGAAATATGCTTGGTAAGTTTGCCTATCATTAGTATTAATGAAGTAGGACCCCTGCCTAAGACCATTTAAGCTAAAGAGGATGAACTTTGCTATGCAGGGTGCCAAAAATTATCTTTTCATCAGTCTGTGCAACTGCTGCTAAAGGAAATGATTGAGGCCCAGAATAACTGAATTTAAAAGGTGGGATGGGACCATGTAGAAGGCAGCTTTCATTAGAAGCAAGCTTCTCTTTGGGAGAGCTGTCCACACTAATCTCTTCTTGAATAGAATAGGCTTACTTCCAAACAGTACAGACATCTCTAATAAGGCTGTCTAACAAACTGTGATGAATTGTAATTGGAATTCTATAGATCTAAGAGGTTTCCAAATATCCATGGGATAGTACATCTGTTTCCTCATTTTGGTTTCCAATATTCTTTTGAGATAACACTGAATTTGCGTATTTATTTCAGGCAAAAAGAGTATTTTTCTAAATGAGTTTTCTTTCAACATGAGAATAATTTTAGGATTCATCTTGGAAGAGCTCTTCCAGTTAGATTCCTAAACTGGAGCATGAGCACAGTCACTTTCCTACAAAGAAAAATCCTAGAACTTTGGGGCATTTGCAGAAAATATGAGAAACCTTATTTTTGAATCCCTGTTGCTAATGGACTTTCACCTCTCTGAAGGGTGCGTTAGTCCCTGAAGGGTAAGCTGTTGAAGCAGGTCTCACTTTAAAGCTGTCCATCTTGATACAAGAAAACCCCCAACCCTCAAATAATGATTGTTCTGCTGCAAAAGGATGGTGATTTAAAGCTCAGTAGTTAAGACTCATTGCTATGTGAATGCCTATTAAATGGGTAATTTTTGTCTGGATACATCTTGTGGTTTTCTTCTGTATTCCTTCCCAGTCTGGGGGAAAAAAGAGGCATTAACCATGTACATCTTGCTTGGTTGGGTTGGTTGGTTTTTTTTCAGCTGTTAAATGTTGTGGCTTTCTCTTTCCCAGCCAATGCAATTTGAAGATGATGAGCATGCACCACCAGCACCACCCAACCCGTTCAGCCATCTCACAGAGAAGGAACTGGAAGAGTACAAGAAAACAATTGAGCGCAAGGAGCAAGGGTTGGAAGGTCAGTCGTGTGGTTTTAAGTGTTGGGGTTTAATGAGTTTATTTTTAGTTTGAAAATATCTACTGTAAAAAATGTATACTTATTAGTATGTACCATTGGCAACTACTTTGAACTAATCATTCCTTGAGACAGCAGAATTTTTTGTTAAATGTTGTTGGTTTGGGGTTTGGCTTTTTCTTCACTTTGGTTGGTGCTAACATTAAAGCAGTGGAAGGTTTGCACAGAAATGGGGTTGACAAAGCACACTAACATAATGACCTCTTTTGTCAGAATCATAGAATAACTTGGGTTGGAAGAGCCCATGAAGGTCATCTTAGTCCAATTTCCTCCTCTTCAAAGTTGATATCAAAGTTAGATCAAGTAGGTCAGGTCTGCATCCAGCTGAGCAAAAGTTTACTGAGATGTTTGGTCTTGGCTTCTTTAGTTTTGATTCTATTCTCCCAATGTGCAAGACTCATCTACTTCCACTTCTTAAATCTTCCAATACTACTGTTGCATAGAGAATTACTAATTCAGGGTTGATTTTTTAATACATATATATGGGGTTTATTAAACAATAACACTTACTCTACATTCTTCTCCACTAATACTGTGTAATAAAACAATGTTACTCTATATCACATTCAGGCATAGTATAATAACTTACTATAACAGCAAACTGTGTGACTTAACAGATAAAACTGTGAGGCATGCTGCTTGGAATGCAACCCTGCCACTCTTTTTAATGTTTTCTATTAAAGAACTTATATCTAATGATAGTTAGCAGATAGATGTGTAAATCTGTAATTCTGTGAAGTTTCAAGTGTGTACTGTAACTTCTTGATGTTGTCAGCATGAGCAACACAATGCTAGCAGAGCTGCAGATCTTTTAGTACTAGCACTGACATTCTTGCTTGAGTTTTACTTTGCATGGCTACTAATTCAAATCTTGTCCTGCAGATGCTGAACAGGAATTATTCTCAGATGACGGGTCATCTGTGTCACAAATTCAGTCACAAACTCAATCCCCGCAAAATGTCCCAGAAAAATTAGAAGGTATTCCATGCAATTTCTGTACAATGCCAATGGCTCTGATAACCTGAGTCATCCACTATTCTGCTGCATTCATACACTTGCATGAAGTCAACTGAGCTAGAAAGAGCCCACTTTTATTAAGTCTGGGTGGGACTCTGTCCGGAAAACTGTTTCTCCCTATTCTTTTTCCTGATACTTTATTTTAACAAACAGAAACCAACACAGGTCTAAGTTTCAACTTAGATATTAATAAGGTGGAGGGAATAGATTCTGTTTTTATTTTACTGGAAGTGTTAAGATTAGGATTTTTTGCCTAAGACTTTTCCAGCAAAGTCTAAGAAGGCTTTTTGAAAGGCTAGTTCTCCAAAAACACCTGTATGGAATGGCTGCATTTTCATAAAGTAGTCTCTTGTGGTGAAGTGTAATTCTGAATGTGCTTGAGACTACATGTACATGCTGTGCAGACTGTATTTGTATATACTCTATACAGCTTGAGCTGTATGTGTACCTGCCAGAGATAAGGTTAGCTTTTTCAGCCTGTTTTCCTCTAATGACACTTTCACAGTATTGCCTGCTTACAAGTAAAAGTGTGGGGTTTGTTACCCTTTTATCCACATCTAAGCACTTCAGGTTTCGTTCCTTGGATCACAGTCCAGACTCACAGACTTTGTTTCAATACTGGGTTTTCTTGCATGGTGGTGTACAGAAATAATAGCAAAATTGTCTGTTCTTTCAGAAAATCACGAAGATCTCTACACCCAGAATGCTAACCTAATATCTGTGGAGCTGCCAGTTGTGGTGGTGAACGGCAAGGAAGATGCACATGATGTGGAAGAAGATCTCACCAAGAGGGTCAGTCAGCTAACCACTAGTACTGTGGAGAGTGTGGAGATCACAATTAAAAGCTCTGAAAAGATAGAAGAGGCCCTGTCGCCTGAAGGGTCACCTTCCAAATCCCCATCAAAGAAGAAGAAGAAATTCCGCACCCCTTCTTTCCTGAAAAAGAGCAAAAAGAAGGAGAAGGTGGAAGCGTAAGTGCAGTTCTGTTGCGAGGAGACATTGCACATTTTAAACGTTTAAGTTGACCATTAACAGCGTAGTGTTAGGGGTGTGCAGTTACTGGACTTTTAACCTAAACAAAAAGGAACTGGAAGAGGTTTTGCTTTAAGAAAACCAACCGAACAAACAAAAAAAACAAAGAAACCCTTTCGTGCTAATTGAAGGTTAGTTCATCTCTGGCTTAACTGTGTCCAAAATTGCTATGAGGATTGGAAACATTCATTAGTTTCATGTAGAACTACACTGGCAGGTGCTCAATTACCATCATAGCAAGATCAAATACCATCACAGTATGCAGCAGCAAGTTCTGCTTGAAGTATTTTGCAGACCTTAAAATGATCAGTACAGCTAAAGTCTTTATTAAAGTTACTGTTGAGTGATCATAGGACTTTTTCAAACTGCTGTCTCATTTGGTAACCAGCTCATACATTTCTGTATTGTGATTTTGACCATATATTTGGTTTCTGTACCCCTGTTTGAGTGGGTGCATATTAACAGCACACCTTTAAATCTTTTTTAAGATTAGATCGTATAGAAATCTTATACACTGGCACATAATATTAGGGGGAAAACTGTGTAAGAGAAAGTTTATTTGGAATTATACGAAATGTCTAAAGAATTCCATTCTTCAATAACTTTTTTGCCAAATATTTCATTTTAGTGAAATATAATTTTTGGAGACTTCTTTTTTATTCTATCAGTTGGGGGGGGGACACCCTTATTTTTCAAGAAGGGGGGTTTTATACACTTAACATTGATAATTTAGTTTAACTGACAAAACAAGAAGAAGATTTTATATGTTCAAATGTTTGTATACCACTCAGTATAAAGGTATTATAAGCATGTGAACCAAGCATTTAATAGTAGAATGTATTTAAGAATGCTTGGGTTAGAGTATACTGAAATATAATTGAGGAATCCAGGGACTTAGGAATCAGAAAATAAAAAGCATATAAAACTGAACTGGATTCATGTTTAAAAATTACTCGTGGGTTGTTTTATTTTTCTCTCATGGTATTGCTAATGAATGAAGAAAAATAATCTCTTAACATAACCAAATGAAGGAAACAAAACTGTTAAAAGGGAAAGTGAAATAGTAAGAAAATAGGAAGAGACAAAAGAAAGTAAAAGTTTGGTGATTATTTTTTTTAAATATATGATATGGATTGTGGGATATTTTTATGAAATCAGCAAAGTGACATTTCCATATTAGATGTTTGAAATCATTTGTATGGATTCATGCAGAGTGCAACACTTTGGGTTTCTTCTTCGCTTTCATTTGAATTGTAAAAGGGTCTCATGAGTCCGTGTTGTCCTTTGGATGAACCCAGAGCAAACCAGAGCCTAGTGCCATGGGTAAGGGTGCTACTGCCACTTACTCATTTTTACTGATGTTGTCATTTTAGTACTTTTACTGTGTTGTAAATACAAACTAAACATAGAAATTAACATAGGGTTTTCTTCGCTGTGTCAAATCGTCTGTAAATCAGCCATCGCAATAGGAAGTCCATTTCAAAGATCCATGTGATTCCCAAACTGCCGGTTGAAATATTATACCATATATAATTGTTAAATATGGCTGGAGAGTGGTTTGGCATGCAACAATGTTGATTATAGCATGTTTGGGGGCTGGTTAGCTTTGACTGTGTAAGTGTGATAACGCAATGTTGGAATGGATCCTGGAAACAATTTTCTAGCTATCACTAAATACTGGAATCAGTGGTTTTAATCATAGTGGAAACTTTCAGTTGCTTAACTTTTGGGTTTTGTTTTTTATGTTCTACATTATTTGTGTTGTATTACAACATATGTAGAAACAGTAACCTGTGAACGACGCTTTTCATAACTTTTTTAAGAATATATCTTAAATGAATGCAATGTGCATAAATATTTTTTAAAATGCAACCCGTGAACTATTTGCACCTTTTGCTAATGCCTCTATTTACTTGCTTTGGCATAAAGAATGAGCCAGCCAACTCTCGTGTCCTGTGGAAAATATATAAATGTTATCGGAAATTGCTCATAGATGTAATGCTAATTAATGTTAAATCACAAATAAACAGTATTTTAAATAGATGGGTTTTGTAGAGCAGCCTTTTGTTCCTGCAGCACTCCCACACCTCTAGCTTAAAAGATGCTTCGATTATGCACATGACTCCTCTAGAGTTTATCCTGAAGGTGGCTTCTTGCTTATGCTTGTTCTGAATGAAACCTGTGCAAGAAAATAGTCTGATCGTATTAGAGAGCAGTTGTGTTGTCTGTCACGCATCCTGGAGATGAAAGAGGACAGGCCCGTGGTAAAACAACTCTGCGTTGTCAGGCAGTGGGATTGAACCACGCTGAGTTTGTGCTGCAGGCTTTCCTCTTCCAGGGCGCACTGCCCTGCCTGCTCGGTCTCACTCTGCAGCCCAGGTTTACTTGTGACAGCCCAAGACACAGGGCTGGGGGGGTTTAAGTGCTGTCAGTACAGAGCAGGGAAATCGCTTGTTGAAATCACCTTTTTTTTCACTTTATTAATGAAAACAGAGGTTTTCTGTAGGGAAGACTTCTAATGCAAAGTCGTTTGAAGACATCTGTGTCGTGCCCTGCCAGCATATGGTATACCTCAGCGTCTCCCAGGCTGCAGAAGCTGCAGTGTTGTGTTTGTATAGCTGTATCAACTCTGAAATGTCTTTAAGGAATTCTACAAATATTTATTTTCATTGTCCTTCCACAAATCAGCCTTTCGTTCCTGTTGACAAGAAAGTAAATCTCCAGCCCTCCGACTCTGTGACAGTTTCATGAACTCAGTCCCCGGGTGAGCGATTAATTTTGATTCAGTGTTTTAAATAAACCTTAACCACAATTCAAATAATTTTCTTACTATTGTTTGTCTCCAGGAGCATCCACACTCTGCTTCGTGCTGCACTAACTTGAAAGTAGATACTCCATCAAAACGGAGGAGCTTACGCTGTGTTACACTAAGTGCATCTGTAGTTTTCTTCTTTGAACTCTATTCCCGAGAGTCTACAAACCACAACAGACCCTTCATTTTCACTTAGAGCTGACTCTCACGGTGTTACAAGAAGGATCTGACACTGTGAGCCATGCATGGAAATGAAGTAGATGTTAATAACAGGCATAACATATATTAAGGCTTACATCTTGGGAAGTAGGAGCACTTGGAAGGATGCACTTCAAAACAGATCATTGACATGATAGGAAATAATGACTACCATTAGGATGCTTAACCCAAGAAAGAGCGATACAGAGAAGCAGCAGGGTATGCTATGGGGAATTACATGCAAGCTACTATTAGGAACTTTATAAAGGAAAACAGGATTCATAAAGTTCTGTATCTTTCTACTCCACTTTTGTCTATGCATGGGCACACGTTGTGACCTGGGTGATCACCTGCTGACTTCTTTCACAGACTGTAAAAACCTGTTTGGAGATGAGTGTTACATGGTAATCCAGATTCTGCTTGATTTGCAAAAATTGCACAACAAGGTCTACTGTAGATCAGGCTTTAGATGCCACAAGGAGGCACGATAATGTCATGGTGAAGGCTGCAATAGGCCATTTGGACCACTATTTTCCTGCCTCGCCAGTTGAGTTACTGTAAACTGCTGAGCACGTAGGATAAATTCTTGTAGGGGTTGAGGATTTTCTATTCTCTGGATGTCCAGTTGGCAAAACTGTTGAGTTTTCACTGTTTCACCCTGTGGAAACTTCTCAAATACAACATACTGCTAACCAGCCAAGGGCAGGGAGAGAGAGCCACTGGGTCCCACACTGGGCATGTGGATCCAATGGGCACTGATGTGAGCCCTCATGTTCCTCCTCTCCCTTCCTGCACACTGGTGGGGAAATGCATCCCCTCTCCCGCAGGGTTGCTGTGTGGGTTGGAGTTTGTTCTTTTGGGTATCCAGGATGTTAAATGAGGTGGAGGACTCAGAGAAAAGCAGTAATGAGAAGCTGCCTGGCGCTGTGCGTGCAGCCACTCTGTGGGCATTGCCACCCGAGTGGCTTAAATGGCACAAGCAGCTTGGTGGGGGTGGCCAGGAGGGCATTTGGTGGAGAAGGGCAGTTCTGACACTTCAGCTGTTGTAGACCCCGTATAAACTCCTACATTTAGAGACTTGCAGATTGGCCAAACTTGCTCAGACTCTTGGAGGAATAGTAGAAAACCCATCCCTAGTATTAAGGCTGCTCAGCTCTTTGCCACATTCTCAGTTGCAAAGCCAGCAGCGATTCGGGTTTCTAAGAGAGAGGAATGCCAGGATTTAATGTGGAGAAACTTGTATTTTCCTGCAGCCCTGGAAGTGTTTGATTACATCAGCTTCAGGTTCTACATGTGCCAGCAGTACCTGCAAACACACCCGAGCAGTTTGCACTGGGAGCAGCACGCAGCATGGAAAGTTTCAGCCAAGTTTGATCAACTTAGGAGCAAACAAAGCAAAGCCTGAGGAGGAGAACTGGAGAGCAATGAGGAGAGTTCACTCTGAAGCTGCGGTTTAGAGTCCCAGAGTCAAACGCAGCCTTTGAACGGTGAAAACTCAGGCGGCCTTTAGATGGCATCACACTTTCACGTTTGCTGCCTTTGCTCCCTGCAGCCGGAAAGCCGTTAACAAAGAGCTTTCAAAGAAAGTATTTTGGTGGAGGTTTTGTGGGCTTTATTCCAGTTCCAGCGCAGCGAGATGAAAGCAGACATCTGGCTGCTGGACTCATTTTCAGTACTGATTCGTTTCAATACCCGGCAGTGGAGCAGGCTTTGTCCGGGAGGCGAGACCTCTGCTCCCCTCGGTCCTCTCGTGCTTTCTCAACTAGGTGAGAATGTTTTGAAGGGGTTTTGCACTTGTGAGCTCTCTCCACAGGGCAGAAGAATATCCGTATGTTCAGTATTTCCTCTCTAGCAACCTCACCCACAGGCTGAGGGCTCTCGGCAGCTCTGGATGGTTGGGGCAGAAGTGATGGGAGATCCCAGTGGAAGGTGAGCAGTGGGACAGGGCTGAGAAGCTGCAGAGCTTCAGGGGGCTGGGGCTGGGGCAGAGCCTTGCTGGGCTCCCCCTCAGGTGAGCTGTGTGTGCCAGAATCACAGAACAGTTTGGGTTGGAAGGGACCTTAAAGCTCATCCAGTCCCAACCCCTGCCACGGGCAGGGACACCTTCCACTAGAGCAGGTTGCTCCAAGCCCCTGTGTCCAACCTGGCCTTGAACACTGCCAGGGATGGGGCAGCCACAGCTTCTCTGGGCACCCTGTGCCAGGGCCTCAGCACCCTCACAGGGAAGAGCTTCCTAATTGAATGGAGAAGCAGAAGTCAGGGCAGCCACGTCTCCGGGAAGTTCTACAGTGAAGGAAGTTCTTTTAAAATACGGGAAAACCTGCTGCTGTGGAAAACCACACCAGTTCTGGGGGGTTGTCCTGACTTCCCATGGCTCTACACGTGCTTTCCCACTGCCAACCCGCTTATGCCTCCGTGTCCTTCAGCAGATGAATCCTGCCAAAGCCACCTTGGTCTCAGTCTCTGAACTGCACGTCGTTGGAGGCTGAGGGCAGGGTCTCGGGAAGCATCACTGTGTGCTCAGCCAGGCTTTATGCATTTCTCCAAGTGTCTTCCCTTCACCTTTGTGGGAAGCAGGATATTGGGCAAGTTGGACCTTCATTCTGCTCTATTACAGTTGGTTTTCTGCATTAGTCAGATTTAAGAAGGGAGTCAGCTGTTTACGCTGTTAACTTCTATGCGTGGAAAATCAGAGAAAGGGAAGAAAAGGGGGGAGAATGGAGATGTTATTATTAAAAATGTTAGGTTTTATACATTATAGATGTAGAGATATATTATTATGTACTATTCTAGTTCTCATATATGGTGATCAAAGGGACAGATGCTCTGAGTTGTCTCCAAGAGAGAAAAAAACACTGACTTCCAAAAAGTGTAAGGTGTTGTCAGTGCTTCTTATTGAGGATCTGCCTGTGAATGAAGCACGTCAAGGAAAATCAATGGCTGGAAGCATCGGAGCATGTGTTTCACAGAACTTCCTTTTCAGTCTCTCTTGCCTGACTTTTCCAGTTTCTCCTTCCTATCCAGGGTCAACGTTTGTAGTAAATCAAACTTGAGGCAGAGAAAACCAGACGCTTGAGCTCGCATGAAACAGATGCTGATCGTTTAGGATGTTGTGCTTAGGGGTGACATTAGTGCATCCCTATCACGCAGGTCCTCATCTTTCACCTTCAAACCAAGCTGTGCCATGCCACAGACCTGGAGCTGTGGGATGAGCAGGGAAAACGTGGCATTATCCTGGCAGAGTGCCTGGCTGTATTTCATACAGGGTCTGACCACACACTGGGGTAAGTGCATGGGGGGCACTCACCTCCACTGCCCAGAGGGGCCCCTGAGAGCCCATCCCAGGGCTCCCAGTCTCTGCAGGGTGAGATAAGCAGAATCCACCAGTGCCAAAAGATCCTGCACCTTCCTGTCTCGCCTATTCCAGTGCCATCCAGGCACCTTTCCTTTTGCATTTGCAGCAGTACCTTGGTTTGAAATGTTTGATTTGCAATTGTTATTTGCAAACCCAAAGCTTGTCCCTTGGGCTATCAGGGTGGCGAGCAGCCCAGCTCTGCAAGGGACAACCGGGGCAGTGGTATTGCTCTGGGCATGGCTCTGAGCAGGAACGTCCTGCTCCCAGCCCCACGCTGGTTGTGACCTTCGGCATGTCGGCCGCTCTCTGCCCTCATCGCCAGGCACAGCGCTCATCCCTCTGCTCCCAAAGGTACAGGAAGTGCAAACATCACCTGAACTGAGGTGCTTGGCTCAATGGCCTGGTTTTACCCAAAGGGCTGAGCACAGTTGTGGGTGCCAGGGAGAGCTGCGCAAGGGTGAGTTGTTCAGCCCTCGGCTTGATGCATCGGGAGCCGAATAACTCCTGCGCTGCAGGGGGGAAAGCAGCGCCCAAACCCAGCAGCATGGCAGTGGCTGTTGTGCTTGAGCACCTTGCAGGGATCAGTGTCCTGGTGAGCATCCCGGCGGCCGAGCCCTTCCCCTCACTTCCATGCCCCTGCGGGGATGGGAAAGGGGAGGTTGCTGCAGGTGGCTGATCTGTATCCAAGGTGTTGAGAGCAGATAATTGACCCTTAATGAACACACCTCTTTGGGGTCTCTGGGTGCTAATGGCAGTGCAGGGACCTGCCCCAGCGTGTCTCACACGCTTGGTGCAACAGCCCTAAGGCTTGGGGACGCTTTGAGTCCCAATGGCCATGGCGCAGTGAAGCAGCTGCAGGGACATCACCTCCTTCCTTTCCCTCTGTTCAACAGCTGAGCAACAGAGCTGCTGCAAACTCTCAAACCTCATTAAACTTCCATGAGCCCAGCCCCGAGCTGTGCCTGCTGGTGCAGGGAGCTTGTGGGGAGCGCAAACACAGCCCTTTATCACTGGGCGTTGTGGGGTGCAGATGGGGTGTACCCAGGCAGGCGCTGCACTGGGGCCTGCAGTGAGGAGCTGGAGATGTTCCAGAGGACCAGAACCTCATCGTATCCTGAGTTAAAGCTTTGGTGGGTGCCAAAAACAACCTACAGAAGCTGTTGTGGATACGCTGCAGTAGCTGTGGTTTACACACAGGGCTTTGCCCTTGGGTGTCAGACACTTCCTGCCCCAAATTCTCTTTAGGTGGATGGACAAGATGGAGAAATAGGCAGTCAGATCCGCTCAGCAGAAGGGGAACACGGGGCAGTAACTCCCTTCCCCAAATATCATCCACCAACTTCTTATTCCAGTGAGTTTAAGCATCCTTCCCTCTCTAGCGGGCAGCAGCAGTGTTTACAGCACTTACTCTTTCCATCTGCCCAGACAATTCAAACACCAATACCTATAATTACATATATTATGTATATTGGTATATATATTATACATGCTAATTATACCTAGAGACATTAAATAATTTACCCTGCCTGGCTTCAGTTTTACTTTAAAGTTGGCAGGAGTCAATATTCAACCAGCATTAGGAATATGCTGTATAAATAATCAGAGTTTATTTAGATTTATTCAACAGTGTTTACATATAATAAGTGCATCCATTTAAGCACTGATCTCGTGGCTGGCATGTCACCTACCTGGGGTCATTCAGCTGGAGCAGCTGGTCCTTCCTGGGTTTAATGGGGCCAGCTTCACAAATGACTTGGAAGAGGTGCATTGGCAGACTTTGCTTTGCCGTGGTCTGTGTAACGGGAGAGTGTTTGGGTATTGGAGTGATTTTGTTACAACCAGCAATTTTCACAGAATCATAAACTCATAGAATGCTTTGGGTTGGAAAGGACCTTAAGATCATCCAGTTCCAACCCCCTGCCATGGGCAGGGATGCCTCACACCAGACCATGTTGCCCAAAGTTCTGCCCAACCTGGCCTTGAACACTGCCAGGGATGGAGCATTTACCACATCTTTAGACAACCCCTTCCAGTGCCTCACCACCTGCACTGTAAAGAACTTCTTCCTTATATCCAGCTTGAACTTGCCTGTCTAAGTTTGAACCCATCACCCCTGTCCTGTCGCTACAGTCCCTGATGAAGAGCCCCTCTCTGGTATCTGGTTTTGGGCTGACTTATTCCATTGGGTTTGATTTCTGTGTCTCCAATTGCTTTATGGCACTAGAGAAGCCCCGAATGTCTTCTCAGGGTGAGGATGGAGGCGCTTTGTCAGTGCAACTGGGCCATCCTGGCAGCACCCTCGTGCCTCCAGCCTGGGGAGGTGCCTGCGGTGCTGCCCCTTCGCCGGAGGCTGCGGAGCCCTCTATGAACACTTCAAGGCAGAAGAGGGTCTCATTCCCACAGTTAAAATGAGCTTTGTGCAGACTAGGGGGGTGCAAGGGGAAAG
>NW_009932510.1:62100-65937 GCF_000696875.1 Nestor notabilis
GGTGAGCTTTAAGGTCCCTTCAACCCAAACCAGTCTGTGAGTCTATGGTTTTCTTACACTGGGTGTTTTAGGCTTGAAAGCAATGTACACGTGCATGAGCAGGTCAGTGGCTGTCCCGGAGGGACTGGGCTCCCAGAGGGCAACTTCAGCCTCCCTGAACTCCACATCAGCACGGCACAGCTCACCGAGACTCGTTTTGTGCTGCCAGTGCCTTTTTGGGGTAGGCTTTGGCAAGTGACACACTTTGCACTAGCCCCTGTGGGACCAGCACTCAGCCTTTCACCCCACTGCACCCCAGGAGCTGCCCCCCAAAGCAGGACTCATCTAACCGGGGCTGTCAATGCTGCTGACTTACTGCACACTCAGAATAAACATTTGCTTTGAGAATGGAAACTTGGTGCCACGGTCCCTTGGCATCTATGTGAATGCCATCTGCACCGCAGGCAAACAGCACCTGCCCCAGCAAAGCCCTAGACACCAAGTGGAAGGTGCTCAAGGAATGCCTATGCACGGTACATAGGCAACGCAGAGGTGCACCAAGCCTGTGGAGGACATGGGCTCACACATGGGTCAGTACACCAGCAGCAAGATCACGACATGACCTACTGTTTAAACCATCACTTGTGATCTTGAGCATCTTCAGTGCTTTGAGTTTGGCTCCTAATGAAATGATGGGGTGCTACGGGAGGTGGGCAGGGAACTTGGCTGGGCAGGGAATGGATGCTACTCACTGGGAGCCTGTCCATGCCCAAGTAGGTGCTTGAAGGAGAAGCTGCAAATTATCCCTGTGTGGTGGTCCAGGCTCTGGCAGGATTTGGGAAAGGAAAAGTGGTTCTTACCCTAATTCAGTAACTTGGAACAGAAATCTGAGCTCTGCAATAGAGCTGTCAGGGATGGCTGAGCCTCACACGCTCTGCAGTTGTCATCTGGGCATCGTGCTGACCTGACAGCGTGGTGAGGCCATGGACACCGCACGGTGCAATGGGATCCCTGGAGCAGTGTTAATGCAGGGGCTGCTGTGCCCAGCTCCCACCACTGTCCCCTCTTGGCTGACGAGGACTCTGAAGCCATAGCACCGAGCACACTGCTCCTTCCTGAGCTGCTTCAGGGCACGGGCAGGAGAAGGCAGCCAGAATGAGCCTGGGTTTAGCCAGGTTTTAGAAGAGCAGATTCTTTAGATCCATGGGCCAGCAACAAGCTTCTCTACCGCCAGAGGAACTGCAAAGGCTGCTCTGCCTGCCCTAATGCCCAAGTTTCTGTAGCCCATAAATAGCTTAATACTGGAAAACTCAGATTAAAGGGGCATATTCCCATAAGGAGAGAGAAGAAGGTCTGGCATGCAGGAAGCATTCCCCTGTGTCAGCCTTTGCCCAGCCTGTAGATCAAATAGCAAGAGAGGCTTCTCGAGGAACACAAGTGCATGTGTGTATGTGCCGGTTTTGGCAGCTGCCTCCAATTTCCTGAGCTTGGGAAACACCGTGGGGCTGTGACTTGCACCCACCATGGCTCACCTGTATGCAAGAGGAACATCATTAGAGACGAGGAGGTGCAGTCAGTTACAAACAGCTCCTGGTGAGCAGCAGTGAGGTTTGCAGCTGCACCTCCTGCTCTGAACTGTGCTCAGGGCTGCTGCTGCATGGGAACAGCATTGGGAACCCCAAACCTGCCTGCTCATGGGTGCTCCCTTCCACCCCAGGGAGGAAACATGCACCATGAGGCTCTTCACCATTACCAGCACAGAGCTTTTGGTGCGGTGGAGCTTTGGAGGAAGCTGTCGAGCATCCCACGCCGAGGGTACAGCTCTGGACAGGCAGCGGAGCTGCGTCCTGGAGACCCCCCAGATCCCACAGGCTGAGCACTCAGCCAGGGCTCCCCTGTCCCGCTGTGCCAGGCTCCTTTTCCATGTCAGGGTGGGATGAAAACCGCCCAGCCCATTGTTCATGGCCGTCCTCCAGAGGTTTATAAATAAACCCCGTTTCCCTGCTGCCTTTTGTGCTTCCCCATCTGACGCACCCTCGATTTCCTCCTGTTCCAGGGACCTTCAAACAAACGGCCCCTTTTTCCTTGTTGATGTTTGTTTGCTTCCTCCCAGCCTGTGTCCGAGCAGGCGCCGGTGGCGGCCGCTGTGCCCGGCACACGCCGGGTATCGGGTGCCAGGATGCCGGGCGCCGGGACACGGTTATCTGAGAGTTATGTGAGAGTTTCCCATAAATGACTCCGTGTTGTAGGTGTGGGTGTTAATGTGCAACCTGGTGACGACACGGCCGGTTTCATCGCGCGTGTGTGGTGTGTCAGCGACGGGACGAGGATGCTGAGCGGTCCAGGGGATGGGATGCAGGAGCCATCCCAAACAGGGTAAGGCAGAGCCATCCGGCTCCTGCAGAGCCATGCACAAAGACGGTGACCCTCGGGTACCACTGCTGCGCAGGCAGGACCACACACCCACCATCCTAAAACACACTTGGGGTGTCCAAACTCAGGTGATTCCCCAATTAGCTTTAATGGCCATAATTAATTTTGGAGCATTTTAAAGCTCCCTGCATGCTGGAAACGTGCAGTCCTTTAAGAGCGACTCTAACAGCATAGTTTGTGTAAATATTTAAGCAACACTGAAATCCACCCATAACCTGTGTAACTGCCCTTCTCTCTGTATCAATATTGAGGATTAGCCATTTGTGGCAGTACGAGGCTGTATTAGACACAGTCATAAACACACGTCTGTGCCCTGGGCCGGTACAAGGAAGGGTGTGTTTTGCTTTTTCAGCACTCACATTGCAAGGACAGGCTAATTGTTAACTCCCCTCTTTGTTTATTTATAGCACTGGGGTGAAATGTCCATCCCCTGGCCAGAGCCTGGGGTGTGAGGGGAGCCAGGGAGGGCAGAGGTGCTCTGAGCATCACAGGGTGAGAAGATGGGGCTGCGGGATGGAGCTTTCCCTTCTTGATCCCTTTTTTACCTGCTTCTGCTGAAGCCAAGGTCCTGAGGGCCCACACTGGTGTTATGGCAGCAATTCTGCCTCCTCAGTTAAAGGTTTTCACCTCTAGCTGGGTGATTCCCAAGCAAGAGTGAGGTTGTTGCCACCTCCCCTGTATGTGCTCACACCGCTAAGGTCAAAAAAGAGCAGAGAGAGAAATGTTCCATTATCTTTACACCTGAAATTCAGGGAAAAGAACAGAAAGCCCAAGCAAAGGGACGTGCTGAGCTGTAACAGCACACGGCCAGCCCCTGAGCTGGCACACGGCAGCCCAGCCCTGGTGACTCTGGGGACACTGATGGTTTCACCACAGCACAAGTGGGTGTCTCCTGCTACTTGACATTTTCCTTCCTCCTCCCGAAGGCCGAGACATCCACAGTTTCACATCCCGCCCATGTCTGGGGCCACCAGCTCCAAAGGGGAGCAGAACGAGGCGGTGGAGTTTCCCCGCTCCGCTGCCTTTGTGTGTAACCCGGGTTTATCTGTATTGTTTGACCAGCGCTGGCAAATTACACCCTGCAATTAAATACCGACCCGACGAGTCCTGCAGCCAACGTGACTGGGAGAAACAGCTGCAGCCGGCACGGCAGCTGGGACACACGGTGCAGAACAGGCACCTCCTCACTTATGGCTCTGCTCTGACCGTGCGGGGTGAAACCCGCGCGGGGCAGGGATCACGCCTGGATCCAGTGGGTTTTCACTGGTTTGGTTTCAGCACAAAGGGCCAGCAGTGCCCATCCTGTGTGGTGCTGGGTCACCTCACCAGCGGCCACGGGACTGCCCCATCCCTGGTAGTGTTCAAGGCCAGGTTGGACACAGGGGCTTGGAGCAACCTGCACCAGTGGAAGGTGTCCCTGCCTGT
>NW_009932510.1:65968-71433 GCF_000696875.1 Nestor notabilis
GGGGTTTGGAGCTGGAGGAGCTTTAAGGTCCCTTCCAACACAAACCATCCTGTGATTCTGAGACTCTTTGCTTTCCCCCTGCAACCTGCACATCCCTGTGTTTCTCCAGCTGTTCCTGCTGGCATGTCCCGTATATCTCAATACGATTTAGTGCTTCAGCTCAGCTCCCCATCAAATCAGCCTTGTTCTTTGTTCAGCACCCAGCTCCTGGCAGCAAGCTTGTGCTGATGCCATCCCACCACCACCCTCCCGCACTGTCCCCAGGCAGGGTTTGCTGTCCCCATCCCACTTCACCCACCACAACCCACAGCACGTTCACGGCTCCATCCCTCACCCTCCAACACTGAATCACCCCAAGTGTTTTGAACACAGCAAATCCTGTCGCTAATCCTGGGCACCCCAATAAACCACTTTTTCCCCATTCCCTGGAGGCTGGGAGCGCTCTGATGGGGCTGTCTTGCTGTGGCTGGAGTGTTTCCTCAGTGTTATATGAATAAGCAGGGTAAGTATGAACCAGGATCTCTGGGATCAGCTTCCTGCAGGTGCTGAGACGATTTCTGGCTAGATTTAGACAGGTACCTCTGCAAACAGCATCTTTCAGCACCATGGAAGTGATGCTTGTGGTGAAGCGGTCTGGCAGCTGGAGCAGGCAATGGGAAAATCAGCACCGGAGCCTCATGGCAGCCTAAGGTTTAAACTGGGTGGTGTGGACTGAGTCATCTGCCACGGGGTTACGCGGAGCACACCGTTTGTGCTCCTCTCTGTCGCCAGCATTCTGAGAGCCAACACCCAGCGGCTGGTCGGGTGTTCCGTGTGCCCTGCACGAAGGGAGGGTGGCCACAGGAGTGCCTGGGAAGGGAAATAACACCCAAGGCAGGGCAGTAACACGGAGCAAACCTGTTCCTGCCGAAGACGTCACCCACAATCGGAGGCTGATTTAAGCAAGGTGTGTGCTGTGCTGCCTGACCCACCTGCCCTGCGCCCTGCTTCGGGGGGCTTTTCTTTGGTCTTACTCTGCGAGCAGATTGCTTTTTGGGTGATCCTTTGGCATCTGGGGTCCTGGAGGAAACAACAGCCAAAGGCCCTGAGAGGAAGGGGAAAGGGCTAAAGTGCAATGAACAGGTCGCGCTGAAGCTTTCCTTCACAACCAGAGATTTTTCTAGGCCAAGCAATGAAACAGATCGAATCTCTTCTTCAGACGTATCTGACAGCACATTAGTGGAACCAGAGGACTAGTAAATGAACCGCAAAGTGGTAACACACTGGCCAAGGGGAACAGAGGGGCCGGGAATGTCACCCACCACTCAATGGAGCTGGGACCTGCACAAAAGAGAGTCTGGACTGGCAGCAGTGGGGTTTGCTGTGACACGGTTGGCTTAAGATGTTAGGATCATAATGGATTGTTCGGAAATTGGAATCCATCCATGTGCATGGCTGGGGGCAGCAGACCAGGAGCTGAGATGCTGAGACTTGCCCGTGGTGCTGGTGCAACAATCAGCCATGGCCAGGGACAAGGTGGAGGATGCCGAGTGGGAGCAGCCTGGGAGGATGAATGGTCCTGCTCCGTAGTTACAGTGAGAGGGGCAGAGGAGGGTGAGGAGGAAGCCGTAGGGAAATACTGGGGAGAGAGAATAGCTTTTAAACCACAGATAACGTTGGCACACCAACAAATGGGTATTAAGTGGTGGGGGCTGCCGGGAGGCTGGGAAATTTGTGAAGGGGATTAGATGACGTGGCTGCTCAGAATAGTTGGACTAAATGACCCAGCAGATCCCCTCTGGTGTTGCCCTTCCCTTAAGACAGCCGGTGCTCTGGGTAGAGCAAGGGTGGTCAATTTGTATTTTAATATTAGGACGCCAAGCAAATAAAGATGAGCAAAACTGCATCCAAACACTGCTGGGTTTCTTCTGTTCTTGGGATGTGCCGGGAAACCCACCTGGATCAGCTCCTGCGGTCAAAACCTGCCTGCCAGTGTCCTGCAGAGGCACCGCGAGCCACAGGCCACAGGGGTGTTGGAGGGAGATGCTGGTGAGAAGTGAAGGGAATCACTGGGCAACTGTAATTACACCGTGAGACTCACGAGTTGCCTCTGGATGTGTCGCTCCCACACTGACCCAGCAGAGCTGGTGGCTGGTGGCTCCAGCTGCTCCAAAGGTTCTTCCCAGAGCAATGCTCCTCCCGGGGAGCGCTGTCACCTCCAAGCCACGTGCTCCCTTCCCCAGCCGGTCTCCATCGTTGCTGGCTCTGTGGCGGGGGGCTGCCTGCACTGTGGCGCGGCAGCAGGGCCGAGAGTGGTGTCCTTGTGTCCAAAACCACCCCACAGCTTGTGCCCATCAGCCTCCTGCAGCCTTTCCCTGGGCACTGACCCCTTCTCCTGGCTGCGGGTGAGCAGTGACTGCAGGGCATGACTTTTGTTCTAGAATTTAATCAACTTTTTAACTTAAACCTTTACCCAGCCTTTTATTCAGAATAACCCCTGAGCCCCTTTGAGGGACAGTGGGTAATTCTTCACTATTATTTTGTTGCTGCCATTAGTGGAGTCAAGTATTAGCTGTGCCCTGATGGATTTCCTACCTCAATGCCAGCCCCAGCTACTGCAAAGCCCAACTTAGCCATGAAATCCAAGGGCACTGGTTTGTCTGTGTGTAGCTGGGATCCCCTCTTTGCACAGACTGTGTGATGAGCCCAAGCTCCAAAAGCTTTTACAAAGCAGAAATAAGGTGTTGCTGAAGGGATGGCCCTGGGGAGGGCAAAAGTGAGCCCACATCCTTCCAAGCCTCTGGGCATCGTTCCCATGTGTTCCATCATCTTGTGGGACAATGTCTGGAAACCTCCTAGGACATTTCTCCTTGTACAGCTTCTGCCTTTCTCTTCCTCTAGGCTTTCTTTTCTGCAGCTGGCTCCCCACGACATGAGACTTGGGGGGGTGAAAGATGGGTCCCTCTTTGCATGCTTTTCGCGCAGTGCATCCTGCAGGACTTGTCCTAACAGCCCCTCAGCCCTGGCCCAGAGAGCACAAACCTCAGGGACGTGTTGGATATCAGGGATACCAAGCTTAACATAAAACCCCAAAGCCAGAGCACGCAACACTGCACACTGCGGATGTTACAAGTTCTCCCTGCCTGGAGCAGTGTCAAACGACCTTCTCTATCCGCCGGCCTGGACTCGAGGATCAATCCATGTATTCCTAGGAGTGGTGTATAGTTTCCAGTTCAGCAGCTGGAGAACTAGATCCTCCGCTTAGCCCATTTCATCAGGGACACACTCTTTGGCCTTTTGCCATGTCTGTCTCCCATCCACCTTGGCAGTTCTCATCCACCCCTTCCAGAGCCACCCAGACCCAGTGGGAATATTCAGCAGTGAATCCACCCACCGGGAGATGTGCTTTTTCCTGCTGGCACAATGCAGTTTCAGACCATATGTACGCTTTCCCTTCAGGGTGGGCAAGAAAGAATTCTTTATTATTTTTATATCAGTACTGCATAGCAACTACTGTGAAAGGCCAAGTAAGAACAGCAAAGAACGAGTAAGAGCCAAGAGGAGCTTGTGTCAGCTCACAGCCTCCGAGAGAGAAAACTTACAATTGCAAAGATGGAGGGGGGGGTGCCCATAGAGCTCCACTTGGTCCCTCCACTTTTGTCTAAGAAGCAGCTTCACCATTGCCCTGCAGAGAAGAACTTAAGACTTAAGGGCGAGCTCAAAGGTTGAATAAAGGAGAAGGAAAATAAAGACAAAATGCCCTTAACTGGCTGGGTTGAGGAGGCTGCTGTGGATGAGTGGAGCTGCTGTGGAGGGAGAGGCGGCTGCTGTGGATGGGTAGACCATGGCTGCTGGATGGGGAGCTGGCGATGCTGCAAACCTCCTCCCATACTGCTCCTTCTGTGTTGCCTCTCTGATCTCTGCATGTGCTTTCCCCTGCCCACCCTCTTTTTGCAGTGCACCTCCAGCCCATATACCCTAGAAACTTCATTCCTTCTGAGCCAGATCCCTTGGAAATCCTGCCCGTGGGCCATTCCCTTGGAAATGCTGGTATCTCCCTACCCCGTTCCCCAACAAACGCCACAAGCCTCTGCTGTCCCAGGAGCAGACAGGACAGGCAACTGTTCATGCACCTCCCAGCATCACCAATGGGCAAGAGCCTGAGCTGCACCTTGCCCTGGCCTGTCTCTGAGTACAAACACCACAGGAGGTGTCCAGCCACAGCCTCCGATGCTCCACCAAAGCCCCAACAATGCATTGTGACTCCCCAGATTCAGACGGGAGCTGTGATCTGGGGCTGCTGTAGCAAAGCATGAGCGCAGCCAGGCCAATGCAGCACCCTGCTGCTGGTGGCCAAGGATGGGCACCGAAGGGCCCAGGGCACAGTCCCCCTCAGCCAGGGGTTGTGGGGCTGGTAGCTGGGGCCCGGTGCTGGGCCAGACCCACAAGGGTTCTTGGGGGTCTCTGTAGCCTGGCCAGAACAGCAGAGCTGCTTTGAACCCTGCCAGGGCAACCTGCCTGGGGGACTCTCGCTTTTCTCTGTAGAAGTACCTTTAAAGTAAAATGATCCTGGAACTAAGCTAGAAGGGAAGGGAATCCAAATTATGATTAATCTGGGGGTGTCACACTGGGAAAAGCAGTACTGGCTACTGACCGCTGAATCAGCACCGATCCACACAAAGCTTTCAGAAAATCCCAGGAGAAGGGTGGTGCAGGTGCAAGAGGAGGACCAAGAAATGTGGTTAGGTAACAGAAGATGCTGCTTTTAGGCACCGGCTCTGCAGCGTGACCATACACATCCACATCTTCTTCTGCGAGAGGGGATGAGATTTTGAAACCATCTGATTTTTAAGCAGTGTGGTGCTGGATGCCTCTGCTGCATTGCATGTGTTTTCAGGAAGGACTTCAAGCTAAGGTCGTGGAAAGTCGTCTTCTCCCTGCTGGTGAGCAGGCGGAGACTTTCTGCCTGATGTGTTAATGGGAGTGTTTGCTGGTGCAGGCTTGTAAAGCGGGAATTGTGTCTTATCTCAGCTAGTTAGTGGAGTTAATAAAAGCCAAGTATGTTGTGAGTCCTTTGCTTGCCTGGATGTACTTTATGGCTCTGCCTGGCTCCCACCTCCACCCCTGCTCTGGTCAGCAGCTGAAATCCTGTTCTTCTGCATGGCCACACGCCTGCAGGGGCCGAGCACACTCCAGCCGGGCAGCAGCATGGCATCCCGCCCTGCTCCCAGCACACCAGGCTTCACCTCTGCTTTCCCCGCTCTTCTCCAGGCCATGTCTAAATCCAGCTGATGTTTTGTGTTACCCTCCTCCCCTTCCTAATTCCCCAGGGACTTCCCATCTCCGAGCACTGCTGATCCATCCTGTGCCATCATCCATCGGCACACTGCGGGTGGCAGCAGGGGCCCCCTGCCAGGTGCAGTGACCGAGTCGTGGTATCTTAGACAGGGCAGGAGCTGTGTGGTGCTGCCGGCGGGGAGGTGCCA
>NW_009932510.1:71485-71805 GCF_000696875.1 Nestor notabilis
TTCCCAGGACACAGCCCCCACGAAATCCCGCAGCCATGCCTCCCAAAAATAGCCCGCCGGCCCCCAGCAATTGGGAGCCGGAGGGACTTCATTGCATGAGCTGCCGTTTGAGGCATCACCCCCTCTCGGATGATTCAGGCCCCGTGACACCGCGGGCTCCAGGTACCAATTAACACTTACTAAGATGGCATCTTTTAAACACACCACGACCTCTCTTCTGCCCGTACCCCCAGCCAGTGCTGGCCCCTGCGAGGCCGGGGAGACCCACGGCACCGGGCATTAGCACGTGCCCGCACCCCAGCACATCTCTCGAGCGCTGC
>NW_009932510.1:71849-72147 GCF_000696875.1 Nestor notabilis
TCCCCCCGCCTGCTCCCACAGGGCTCCACGCTGGATCCAGACCAACCCGACCGGCCGGTCAGGAGCGGGGTTTCACGCTGACAGCGTGGCAGCATGGCTTGGGCGTTGCTGTCATGGGTGGAAGTGGGGCCAGGAGGGGGTTTAGAGGGAGCCCTGTGCCAGTGGGGTCCCCTCCTGCTGCCCCCTCCAAGCTCCCAAACCTGAGATCGCAGATGGTGTATGGAAGTGCGAAGAGTCTCCTCCTCCTCCCCAGCCCGGGTCAGGCCCCGTGCTCTCTCCCCAGCATTCAGACGCTCCT
>NW_009932511.1:0-481 GCF_000696875.1 Nestor notabilis
GGGTAGAGAGCACCCTAAAATCCCCTGGGTCAAGATGTACCATATCTTATTAGATCCCAAAAAGCCAATCAGCTGATGAACTCCTCAAGGGCATGTGCTGATGCACCACATCGAGGCCTTGTGGTGAAGCACTACAGAAATGCCAGGCATTGTAGAACTGAGGGGAAAAAAAAATAAAAACCAAAAAATTCAAAAATTGTAGTGCTCCCCAGAAAAGAAAATGTTGAAGTGCTCCAAAAATGCCCTGGGTGGAGAGCTCTGAAAAATGCCCTTGGTGAAAAGGTCCCTAAAAAACATCCAGGATGTGAGCTCCCATAATGCTGCAATGTGGAGATCTACAGAAATCCCAAGGGTCATCAGCACTCAAAAATCCAAAACTTTCCAAAATTACATGAATTCTGGAAAAAGCCCAAATGCTAAATACTCTCAAAAAAGGAAATGGTGAAGCACTGCAAAAATGTCTGGGATGGAGAGCTCCCCA
>NW_009932513.1:0-264 GCF_000696875.1 Nestor notabilis
AGAAGTGCCTCAGGTTGCTCAACATTTTGCCCATCTGTGAAAGTAGCTGAGGTTCGCAGCCACTTGTTGAGGATGCCCCAACACCAGTTTACAAGCTTTTGCACCATTGTGGCAGATATTATCCGTCTCTCAGACCTCTTTCACCCAGGTCTGCTGCACCATGGGCCATCCCGCTCCTGGGTGTTACTCTGCTAGCTTCTTGGGATGTTTTGTCTTAAAACATCATGTTTGCTGCTGGAAATGTTGCAAAGCAGCTTTATTCAG
>NW_009932514.1:0-280 GCF_000696875.1 Nestor notabilis
TCGGGGCGCTGTGAGGTGCCGTGGTCTGCACCCTGGGATAGCTCCATGGCGTGAGTCTGTGTCTGTACAGTGCTGTGGGGTCTGGGCAGGGTGGCCTCTAGTTACAGGCGTCTCAGTAGCGTTAGAGAATCCAGACTGGTTTGGGTTAAAGGGACCTTAAAGCTCCTCCAGCTCCAACCCCTGCCACAGGCAGGGACACCTTCCACTAGAGCAGGTTGCTCCAAGCCCCTGTGTCCAACCTGGCCTTGAACACTGCCAGGGATGGGGCCGGCGCAGCGTC
>NW_009932514.1:382-2983 GCF_000696875.1 Nestor notabilis
CCTTTACTAAAGAACCTAAATAATCTCTGTACTTGTATTAACCAGCAAATTCAAACCTGGGTATTGCCATAGAATCATAGAATCAACTAGATTTGAAAAGACCTTTAAGATCATCCAAGTCCAACTCAGGACTGCCAAGTTCATGTGCAACTGGCAGGATTTTGTAGCTCGGTTCAGTATTTCTTCAGTACAAGCAACTATGATTCTGTGAAAAATAGTATTTCTGAATATATACAAGCTCATTGCTCTAATTCCTTTCTCTGTGCATCAGTTATATGCAGAAATTGCTCCCAAAACAGCAGGGTTTGAGCTCAGATCCCAAGGCTTTTGCACTAAACCCACCCTGCAAGACGCTACACAGAGGAAAACGGGATCTCTGGTATCCAAGGGGCAATAGTACCAGTTTGGGTTTGGAAAGGGAAATTAAGGACAGGAATTCTGTGGTAGCTGAAGGAATCAAGAAGATCCAGCAGATGGCAGGAACCAACTAAGAGATAAATGCTCTGCTGAATAGTTGTCAACCAAGCTGTCCAGCGTGTGTCATGTTAGACTCTCTTGGTTTTGGGTTTTTGCCCCAAAACCACATGCCTAGCCCAGGCATGCTGGACTAACTCATTCTGGGTGCTCCTCTGTATTGCTGCTCATCCACGGTGGAAGGGGCGAAACACCTTTTGTCCATCTGGCATGGGTGCAGAACTGTGGGCAGGCATCAGGATGCTGTGTTTTTCCCTCCCTCTGGCTGATAATTGCCAGTGAGACCCAGGTTAGTCACAGAGCACCACCAAGTCCTCCTACTCTCCATCTGACTGGAGTAACGTGCACTCCTGTGACTTGAAGTCTGCAAATCCAGTGATACTTTGCTGCTCACCAGTCTCAAGGCCACCCCACAGCGCTGTTCTGGCCCCTTCACAGTCTGGATTTTAAATCTGAAGTGGAATAAAATGCTTTTGGCTCCTGTTCTACACTGAGTCAGGATCATGGGACACACTCCTACACCAAGAACCATAGAATCTCAGAATGGTTTTGGATAGATAAGACCTCAGAAGATATCCTTTGTTAAAAACAGAGATATGTGGACAGGTACTATTTCATGGACATGTAGTATTTAGTCACTTTAAAACACAAATACATTTAATCTTACCTTTAATCTAAGGGAAAACAAAGGGGATGTACTCTTGAACACGTGCTAAAGAGCATCTGCTGGCCATGGCTGCCTGTTATGATAGCTCATCTGCCCTCTGGGCTGCAGTTCGTGATGACAACAGCAGGAAAATAATCCTCTTTGTTGCATGAAGAGGTTTCTTTGAAGTTCCTTGCAAAAATTCCTCCTGTTTTGCACTGTCAGATGTACTGTCTTACCTTTCTGTGGAGACCTGCTTCAGCCAATGCCCAGTAGTATTCCTGTGCTGAGACTCCCCCTCTTTCTGAAGCCTTTTAAAATGATTAATTTTGACTTGACAGATGCAGAAAGAATTCCTCCCTTGGCCTTTCACATTGATTTTCTGTGTTTTCATTAAGGTTAATGGTCCTCAGATGAAATCTGCTTTATTATCATTCTATTAGTTTGATTTTGGCCTTGTAGTGTTTCCATCAGATTTTGATCATTGCAGTATCTATAACTATCACAAAGCTCCTGTAATGAAATTGGATTCAGGGAAAAAAGCCCATAAATCCTACTGTTGCAGGGAACCAATTAAAAGCCAATAAGAGGTTGCATCTGCTGGGAGTACTTGTGATTGATGAAGGTTGCAACCAAGCTGATGAATTCCTCTTCACAACAGATTTCAGTCAGCTCTTGCATTACCTGAAATTATGGATGAAGTTGTGTGAGAACATGAGCTACAGCTTACAGAAGACAAGAATCCAGAGTCTGCAAGAGATAATTGGAACAACAGTGATGCCCAGCAAAACAAAACAACTCATTGCTTTAATTATAAGAGGAAAAAAGGGGGATTGTTTCTCCTGGTATTGGTAGCTGGGAATTCACTGGCAGCACGACATGAAAAACACACTGAAGGAAGATTTTCTTTGCCCCAAGAAACATCTACAGGTATTTTTCTTGTGTATATTTTAAGAATACTCACCTGCTGAGAGTGAAACATAAGCCTGACACTATCGATTTGTCTTGAATTAATTTTGAATTAATCAGCTCTAGAAGAGTTTCTGTTTCAGGTTTGAAGCAAAAAAATTGAGTAAAATACTGAGTCACCCAACTTACTTCTAATTCCACTATTGATCTGTTCAGTGTGTTTTCTCCTGTGTGATTTGGATCTTCATCCACACCACAAATTGGAGAAGCAATTATTTGTGGAAGTAGGTTGACGGGAGAATTTGTCATGTACAAGTACGAAATACCTGCTGTAACTCTCCCCATTCAGTTGTGGTATCCAACATCCCTAAGGCTTTCTCCTCCAAAGCTGTTCCATTCTCCTTAGCTCAACATCACAAGATGACATAAGCTATAAATATATATACAAATAAATTTCACTGCACAAGCATCTCTCTCACAGGTTGTACCATCTTTTAATGCTCAGAACTTCAGAGTACGGAAGGATGATGATCAGCCTGATCTCCACCTTCATTTGGAAGAAGAGCATTCCT
>NW_009932514.1:3014-23437 GCF_000696875.1 Nestor notabilis
ATCCCTGCCCCTGTACCTGGAATGCCACGCTGCTCTGCATTAGCCATCACTAACAGCAGTAATGCTTGGGCTTTGTGCCATGGCTTCATTTCTTTTCCTTGGTAATGGTCTGAAGCTGTGGCTCAGTGGAGTTTTCCGTGTACCCTGTTATGCTAGAACAGCCACCCTCAAAGCAGAACCCCTCTTCCAGGTGCATGAATATGCCTTCTCCTCACCAGGTGAAGTGCTGACCTGGGATCTACACAAATTCCTTGTGAGCACAGTGGAGAGAAGACAAACAATGACAAAAATTCATACTTCTTTTAGCTCATTTCTCTTAAAATTGGAATTCAGCATTTATGGAAGTGAAAGGCGTCTGTGAAGTAAGTCAGTAGTAAAGGCCATGGACCAGCTGCTGTTGGTTGTACGCTTTCACTCACGCTAGTTCTGTGGGAAGCCGATGGTTCACGCAGTCCTCCAATGGGATTTTAAGTGACCATCTCCACAAGAGACATTTCCCTCACCTTTCCCCTTCTGCTCAGTTCTTTCTGCATTAGGAATATACAGTTGCCTAAAATCTAGAGACACAAATTCCTGCTTGCTTGCCTTTATTCTGAACAACTTCTTAACCCCCGAGTCCCCCAGAGAAGCACACCCAGTGGTTAGAGTAAGGTTTTTGGGGTCAGAGCACTCCATCTTTTGTTAAAAGCCATTACAACTGTAAAAGCAAAAACTAATTACAATTGCATTTTGTTATAGTTTTGCCCCTTACATAAACCTCCTCCAGTAGAGGGGCTGAGTTAAAAACATGGTTTCTCTTGCGTTTTACCTTCTAAGTGTTCCATTTCTACAGACCACATGGCCTGTATGTGAAGGAGGATTCAGGCAACCCAACACCTCTGAGACTTGTGTGCAAAACGTCAACTCATGAAACATTTCAGGCTGGTTATAATGTGAGCTTTGAAGCAGAAAGGTGAGCCAAGAAGTAATAAATTGAACTCCCATACTGAGGTTGTGTGATCATCCCACCCTGCTCATTGTGAACACCCAGCTCAATTCTGGCAATCAGCATGAAGCAGGCTGGGCACAAGCAAATCTTGCTGATGCCCCTCGCTGAGCCTAACAGACCTAGTGCAGAGCAAGCTGGCACAGGTGTAACTACTGGATTGGAATGAGTGCTGGCATGTTTGCTTCCAGAAATCAAGGTTTGAACTCAGGAGTTAAAAAATAAAATTTAAAAAATAAAGAACTTTCCCTTCCTCAAGGTTGGAAGGTCAGTCCAAAACCATATGGAGACTTCCTTCCAGCTGGGCAGTGCCCAAGTGACCACCACTTTCTTCATCAGGAGGATGATGCCATAAGAAGACCCATCTTGGCTGAAGGTTTTCCTGCATCTTTTACTTCCCCTCCCTGCCAGTTTCAAGCAGTACAAACATTGGCTGTTCACAAGAGATGAAACTTCTCATTTGCACTGACCCCAGCAGTTTGCTCCAGTTGTTTCCTACCATTCATGCTGGTTCATATTTGTTAAGAGTTGTGTATTTTCCTCCCGTATGCAATGGTAAGTTAATAACTGGGTTTTGGTATGATAAAAACACCAGGGAAGGTAAGAACAAAACTAACATACTACAGTTCTTTCTATATGAGCTTTCAGCCATAGGTATTTGCAGTCCTCTTTCAGCCTCCAAAATATTCACAGGCATAGCTAATTTTATACTTGCAATAGATTTATTTTTGAGATGTGAAAATCCATTATACTTCTTTTATTAAATAAGATTACATCCATCTCGGAGCTTTCTAGCACGACACTGTACAGGTGCAAATGAATTATAAGAAAGAAGAATCAAGACAACACCTAAAAAATGAACAGTTCTATAAAACCAAGTGACTTGGGTACACCTGGAGCTACATATATCAGACGTAAATGTTCTGTTTTAAACCTTACCCACATCTGGCTAAAGCAAGAAGTTACGTAAACTATCAGAAATTTAACTTCATATTAATATCAGCTGAAAGAGGGGAGATTTAGATAAGATATTAGGAAAAAACTCTTCACTGTGGTTGGTGAGACACTGGCACAGGGTGCCCAGAGAAGCTGTGGCGGCCCCATCCCTGGCAGTGTTCAAGGCCAGGGTGGACACAGGGGCTTGGAGCAACCTGCTCTAGTGGAAGGGGCTTGGAACTGGACGAGCTTTAAGGTCCCTTCCAACCCAAACCCTTCTGTGATTCTCTGACGAGTATGGTCACAAGGACAACAGTAAAGCTGCCATCCGGAGAAAGAGCAGGGTTCATTTCAAATGCTCGATAAATGCAGCACTACTCCATTTTGCCAAAAGCTTCTCTATCAGCTTTTAAAATGTATTAGTTCTCTGATAGATACTATATGAGAGGTGAAGTATTTACAGCCTCAGAGTTCTTTTAATTGCTCAGCAACTATTTCATCTCTCTTCTGACTTCAGTGATTCAGCCCCATTCTGCAGGATAGCCATGAGAGCAGAGCACATCAGGGGAATGTTCCTTAACGATTTCATAGCAGCAGACACACTGGGACTGCTTTAACACATCCATGTTAACCTATAAAAATTCTTTTCCTAAAGCAGATTAAAACAAGATTAGTGAGTAAAGAGCAGGGTAGGAATTTTACCCTTTCCCATTGAATTCATGAGAAAACCCCTGAAAACCTCCTTCATGGGATGTAGAGTTGAGCTTTATTCAAGCAGAATGTATTTGGCAGGTGAAATTCACAAGATGAAGAACTGGAGGGCATCACTCAGTTAATGCAGTCCATAACGTGAATCTGCAGCGTGTCCAGATCAGGTAGAATTTCTTCACATTTGGGACATGAATATATTGAGATATTCCGCTGCTCTGGCCAGTCTTGATTAGCAGTTCCTGCAAGCAGAGAAGAAAAATGATTCCCTGTTACATTAGTTGTGTTTTCCACTCTTTTTATGGAGTGGTTGAAAGAGGTCTGGCTTGCTCCTAGCAGCCAGAGAATCATGCTCTTCCCAGCTACCCAGTTGCCAGAATTAGCCAGAGAGGAGCTGGGAAGCTGCTTACAGCCAAGCAAAGCTGTTTTAAACTGCATGCAGCAGGGCCTGGCCCTGTGAGATGGAGAATGCTCATGGTACCTCTTTGGACAAGGCGAGGTGAGTGCTCCCGATCCGGTGCCCTGGCTCCATGACGACTCTGCATCTCTGCCAGAGAGTTTCTGTGGAGAATCAGGAAGTCAGAGGCTTCGAAAAAAGACTCAGCAAAAGGTATCTTCCCTTTGTCCCCAGAAAAGGTGAGAGGATTCAAAATAAATCGAAGGATTTCCAAGTAAATCATGTCAACTGGTCCTGCATTTAGTTCACAACTGCTGCTCAGAACCAGAACCTAGAAATGCTGCTGCTTTGTGAGATCGTGCCAGGATCCTGCTGAGATCAGGGCCATGCAACTGATACCAGCAGGATTTGGGCAGCTACACACCCAGAGATCTGGGGAGTGCTCCTCTGGAAAACTCCAGGACTCGGCTGTTCAGGGCAAACTGCACATTTGATGAAAGTAGAAAAGCAAGTTATACCAGAAAAAAGGGTTCAGTGTACAGTTTTATGTGAAATGTAACTTGATTCTTCAAATTCTGGGTACTCTTGTACCCATGGCTTTCACAACATGAGTGGAGGACAAATGGTTAATGTTTCTTTTGTCTCTTTTGCAGCTTAGAGTGCTAAAATGGTGCAATTCCAGGGTTTCACAGTACTGGAAACTATGGGTACTCACCACTGCCGCCTGGAGAAGCAGCAGATACCCCTGGCACACATGCAGCAAGCTTAGCTGCAGATTCACCACTAAAACTGAGGCCAGAACCCAAAGAAACTCACATGAAAATCAGCAGGGAGAATTTACCAAGCATGAATCATCCCAAGTGAAAACTTGCTAAGGCACCCAAGTAAGAACCAATACACCTTTCAGAGATTCTATCACAAAACTAAAATGAGAAATCAGGCAATTTTAAAATTAAAATTTAGCAAGAAATAAATGTCTGCAAAGTTGTTTGCCATTCTACTGAGATGCTAGCAAGAACAATCCAAACTCTTCTTGTTTGGACTCAACAAGACAGTCTAAAGGCAGTTCAGCCAATGTCTGTTCTCACCGGCTAAGATCTTCAAGGTTTTGCTGCTCTTTCAGCAGGTATGCCAACTGGACAGCCAACTGCTCCTTCTCCTCATGGATCTTCTCTCTTGCTGCCCTCTCAGCATGGAAATCAGAACAATAAACCTCCATCTGATCAGAAAAATGAAATCCTGCTGAGAATTTGTAACTTGGATGAACCACTGTCAAAACAGCAAACCTGTATCATAGCCTGCATCTACTCAAAACACTCCTACAGCATTTACACTCTGCAAAGTGAAGATCTGCACTACTTAACAAGGTGAAGAAGACTCAGTGGATTTTGGATAAGGTACTTCATGCGTCTTATCGGGGACAGTGCTATTGCCCTCTGCTGTACAGAGGCAGAAATGCGGCACAGGCAAGCAGTGAGGAGGTGACTTGACCCATGACAAGACAAATCTGCAGCATAGGCAGTGGAACCGGGCTAAGATGCCAGTTTTGTGCTTTAAAGGCTAGGCAGACCCTTTTTAGTCACTGTTCACACGCACTGGTTTGAGTAAAACCATCCCTAAAACATATGCAGTGATTCTTAAGACTGTGGTTTTAAACGCACATCTATTTGCAACTTTTGTTTGTTGTGCCAGACTCCAGCATACACAGTTCCTCCTACAGAACAGTAGGGTATGGTGGAACAGGCTCTGCAGGGATCTGCAAGGCAGGCTGAGGAAGGGAATCATGCTTCAGAATTAAGGAAAAGTATTCAGAATTTCAGAGTATTCAGTATTCCTGAATACTGGGTGGGGGAACTACCCAATTCCTGAAGAAGGGCTGATGGATACCTGAGCACGGAGCACAGCCATGGTTTCAAGGTCCTCCTCTTGCTTAGCAATTATCTGCTTCATTTCATCTATCTGGAGCTGCTTTGCAGCAAGGGCTTGTTCTGCCAGCTCCACCTTTGCAGTTAGTTGCTCCACCACCACTTTATCCACTCTGTCCAGCTGCAAGGAAGAACTCTGATTATGAGACAAACTCAGAATACAACCCTGCTTGAAGTGAAAGTTTGCTTCTTTATCTTCCTGCCCTTGGAAAAGCTTCCAACTTTGGACATCAAAGGAACTTGGGCTAAGACAGCAGGAGTGATCAATATTTCATTTTAAAGATTAGGTTTGAATTTTCAAACTACATTGTATCAAGTTAAAAGAACTCCCTAAAGGACACTGCAAAGGATGTTTCCCACTGCCCAAATTTGTTCCTAGATATGTCCTCCCATCCCTACCCGCTTCCCTCTAATTCTGATTTCTTCTTGTGTTGAGTTTACCTCTTTGAGTTTCAGCTGATCAATTGTTCTCATTGCCTCAGTGAGTTCAGGAAGGACTTTGCTATATGCATCCTGCAAGCTACTGTACCTTGCCCTGTTGAAGACAAGAAGAGAGGTGAAAGTTTGAAACACTTCAAAATTCTTTGATATCTAAATAATCTGTTAGAATTTAAGAAAAAAGCCACCACCACCTCCTTGCAAATCAGTCTGCATTTCTGATGAGAGAAAAATCATGCTCCGTGTCTCAACATCCCTCTTCCAGCGAGTTGTGTGCTGCTCTATCCATGGACTAAGTCCAAAGAAATGTCCTTACTGATCATCTGCATTTCAGATTGAAGAATCCATCACACCAGTATTTTTATCAGGCTCACAAATGCTGTTCAAAATGTAACACCTTTCTTAGGAAGACATCCAAGTCTTGACTCAGAGACTTCAAGTGAAGGAGAATTCATGAGGAGAAGAACCAGACACAGACTCCAAAGATAATGAGCAGCTGAAGACAGGTCCTTCAGGAAGTTCAGCCTCTCTGTGCAGCTTGGACTGACATTTTCACACTTCTTAGACAGACTGCACATGAAAGGGAGCAGGGAGCCACAGCAAAGAGCGAGTCTCTTCGCCTCAGCTTCACTGCACACTTACTTCTCCTAGTTAAAAACACATTGTAGGAACTGCAGACCTCTTCATGAATGTCACTTTCCTGTCACTGTCACCACCTGACTTGTCCCTGCCCTCAAACATGTGGATGCGTTTACCCCTGCCAGTGAGCGGGACAGCTTATGTCACTTTTCTGCTTCCTCTACTTGTATGTTATACCTGACCATATTCCACCTTTGACTTTAGGACAAGAGGAAGACAGAAGTCGGAGCTTACAGCTTAAATTTTCTAAGTGAGGGTTCAGTAGATGAAAGAATACAGTTGGGGCCTAATGTGGAGACTCCAGATTGAAAGTGACATAGACACTGAGGTGAATGCAGGTTTCTAGTTCAGATTCTACAAATATAACATGCTTTCAAAGGGTGCAGAACACAAAACTAGTATTTCAGATTCAATTCCCCTTTGGCCAGTTTCCCTTGGACTTCCCCTTCCTCACTGACACCACCTCCCTGGAATATAAAACCGAGTCATACTCACTTCTCCTCATGTGTCTTGGCTTGTTCCAGCTTGACCTCTGCCTGCATGCTCTCCACCTGAAGTTCCATCTTCTTGATGGTGTATATTAGCTGCTGCTTCTCCTCCAATTCTGCTGCAGCAGTCGAGCTCTTTCTTTCCAGTACTTGGCACCTGAAAAGGAAAAGAGGTTGATCTCTCCTGTTCACCTTTTCCTGAGGGATTTGCCACGCCAGGCATATTACAAGAATCTTTGTATGGTTCACTTTAAACGCTTATTTTGATGAAGAGCTACTGAAACTAATACTTTCTTACTATTAGGAATCTCAAAGAGCTGGAATTTGACAGAAAACTAAGCAATGAAAGTGAGGGTCTTGTAACCACTTGTTATAACCTACACAACTGGTCTTCAAAAGCACAGACAGTTCATGTGGAAAGGGCCAAAATGAGGTCCCTCAGCTTCTTCCCCTAAGACTAGAACAGGGATTGATTATGTGGAGCAGAAAACATTAAAGATTTGCCTTTATATCAGGAAGGCTTAAAACCCACATCTTAACATTCAAGGCACTGGGGTTCTATTTGTAGAACTAGGTTGGCAGCTCAGACTTTCTGACAAGTACTGTATTTCTTTCAACTCCACTTACAAAGAAGGAGCAATCTTTTTACAGCATTTCTATGAAACAGGTATTTCAGTTGGTATTTGTAGGGCTGGTGAGTTTCCCAAGCTGGGAGTTGTCAAACAAATATATACCAGGTGTCACAGCAGAATCTTCTGAACCTTACTTTTCTTGAAGCTTCTTCTGAATCAATTCTGCTTCTTTTAACTTCTCATGGGCTTCCTGAAGCTCTTTAAACAGAGCACAAACTTGCAAATTCAGAGCTTCTACTTCACTGCCAACCTTTTAGGGAAAAAAGAAGGCAAATTACATATGGACAATTCAAGATAGCAAAGCTGCAGGCTAAGAGATCTAAGCAGGAATATCATTCTTTCTCTAGAGAAAAGAGCAGAAGTCAGTATGCACCGTTACACTTGATAATAACAAGTCCACAAGGCTTCACAATTAGCAGTTATTCCTAAAAAATGGCAGAACCTCATTTTGACTTAACAGTTTCAAAGACAACACTAGTACTGACTTTTTAACATTGGCTAGAATATACCTCATGCAGATGGCAAACATAGAATCATGGAATGGTTTGGGTTGGAAAGGACCTTAAGATCATCCAGTTCCAACCCCCTGCCATGGGCAGGGACACCTCACACTGGACCATGTCACCCAAGGCTCTGTCCAACCTGGCCTTGAACACTGCCAGGGATGGAGCATTCACCACTTCTTTGGGCAACCTGTGCCAGTGCCTCAGCACCCTCACAGTAAAGAACTTCTTCCTTATATCCAACCTGAACTTCCCCTGTTTAAGTTTAAACCCATCACCCCTTGTCCTATCGCTACAGTCCCTGATGAAGAGTCCCTCTATCATAATTTTCTTTCTCAGGAGTTGACAATTTAAAACACATGGGAAAAGCAGACAGGCTTTGTGATTACTGCCACTCCTCTGAGCAACAGTTGCAGTCCCTCAAAGAACCATAAAAGATCTATCCCTAGGTAGGCTGCTGCATCAGTGTGCTCTTTAGAAGGAGCTGTGGCAGCAGTTGTAGAGCAGAAGCAGCAATTTGGAAGTAGAGAAGTAAATGACCTAGACTCAAAGCTTAGACTTTCTCCTTCCAGTTACATACTGGTATTATCCCTTCCATTCCAGTTTCCTCCATTCTTGTTTCAGGCAGGAAGCAGAGAACACAGAAGGTTTTATGCAGTGTAATTCAGGTTACACATGGAACCTGTCCAGCCAACTGGCACTCTCCCTACACATACCAGCCTCTCCCACACCACACAAATGAGAACCCTAGGTCTGGAAGACTTCAGTTCTTGATGTTTTGAAGGAGAAAATACAACCCTAAATTGTAATTCCATCACCATGCATTCAAATTCAAGTTTGCAAACAAAGGAGATGATTTCTAGTAAAACTGTAATCAGTTTTGTTGCGAGTTTCTGGCCTTTTCATTTGGCCTTCAGACCACAAGAATGTTACTGAAGACAGGCAGAAAACAAGAGGAGGAAAGAAACAGAAGCTGGATTCTCCTCCAACCCAAGGCTCAAAGGACACCTCACAGTTTTAATTCTTAAAATATAAGCCCACACTGCAGAAGGTGTGAAACCTTCAACTCCTGCTGGTTTGGAGCCTCTGGAGATATATCCTGAGCTTTCCTAAAGAAACTTCTCACTCTCAGCATCACACTAGCATCACTTTAGTTATCCTTAGTATTGTAATTTTCATTGATAATGTCTTATCACATCAAATGCATGGAGAGTCTCCAGTTCAGTATGGGAATGAGCTGGTTGGCTGTAGCTAAGAAGATCCCAGGTGTGTCAAAGCATGCTGCTGTCCTATTTCCTTGAAGAAAAGCTCCAGCTTTCTAACAGGGGAAGTCCACCACTTCCCTAGCAACTGAAGCAATAGAAGTTGTTCATCTATGATGACCTTCAGCTTTCATCTCAGAGCAGAAGTCTGGATCACAGCCAGTGTGCCTGAGATGCAGACAGAGCACAGCTGTCTACTGACAGATGTTGTTAAGGACACCTTCCACAAGCTGCCCAAACTAGTATCAATCACCAGCCTCTGAACATAACAGGTGAACACTCACAGAGCACATTGCACTAAGCTTTTTCTATCTCAGAAGCAAAAAGAGATTGTTCTACCATCATGGCTGCATGCAGCAATCCAGCTACTGAAATCACACTCACAGATGAAAGTACTGATATTTGTAAGATGATGACATTTCAAGTTGCAGAAAACTAGACATCAGTAGAAATTGCCTTAACAGAAAACGTTTCAACAAATGAAACCATGTATCACTGGCAAGAGTCTGACTTCTAATAAAGCTGGACTGTGAATTCTTGGTCTCTGGTGAAAGCCATCACAATTCAAGGTATTTTACTTACTTGGAACATAATTGATCCATGCTTCTGGGAAGCAAGTGTGGCAGCCTTGCTGAAAAGGCTAACCTGACTCAAAAAATCCCACCCTACAGTATAGCCTATCTCTCCCCAACACCTATTTCTTACCCTGCCCAGTCAAGGAGCAACACCTGAATCACAGCCTCCTGGATCTCTGCTTCTGGGAAGCTCACAGGCAGCCTCAGGGAAGGCAGAGCAGTAGCTGCTTTAAGATGACTCCTCTTGGAAGAGCTGGCTGAGGTTAGTGTCCAGCTGCTGTCTGGCACAGGACATGCTCTAGCCTCTTCTCCCCCAGCCACTCCTCTAAACAGAGCCAAAGCAGGTTTGAAGAACTTTTCCCTTTCTCCCAGGATGTCTTCAAGTGCAGAGCCATCAAAAAGGGTCCACATTGCACCCCCACATTGTTTCATTGAAGATCTACATTTCACAATAGGGCCAGGTAACATGAGCCCCACTGGCACGAGCCCTGTAAGGAAACCCAACAGCATATAAATGGAAGTGACTGTCATCCAAGCATGTCACTGTGCTGACCTCAATATCAGTGCTTAGATGAGGAGCATCTGGCTCAAGCTGGAACTCAGGCAAAGTTGAGATAAAAATACTGGAAAGAATTAACTGAGACATCATCTGCTTTCCCTAGAAAGGCTGTCTCTTGGCCTGACTGCAAACTGGCCTTGTTTAACGAAGCCAGCCTTGTCCTAAATACTTGACCTGGCCTTCAGAAAGGTGAAGGTCTCCAGCAGATCCCATAAGGTATTTACTGGCTCCATGCACCTCAGAACATCCACACGACCTCATATACAGGCACTCTTAGTTGCCTGTATTATGCAGTTACACTGAACCTTAATGATGTCCACTGCTATGGGGGCTTACATGCTTCCCTCACACAGACAGGCTTACAACTGTAGGCATGTAAATTTAGGTGTTTGTGCTTGAGCTGAATCCAAGCCTAACATCCACCCAAACCCTTAAGTGAAGACACGAGGACTGAGTTTCCCTGGAACTGCTTCTCAATCCAAGATAGTTATCCCCCACCATTGTAACACATCCCACCAAAGCCATGAAAAAACACCAAACCAAACCAGGTGCGATATAAGCTCCACATCTGAGGTCTATTGTACAGTAAGCTGTCACTGGACTCTGATCGAAAAGCTGGCCTGCTCAGCCGCGAGGAATTCAGCCAGTCTAGAAGACTTTCTGGAGCTAGAAATAACAGCATCTCTCTCTGTTTAGTGAGTATGGCCAGGACAGTGAGGTATACCTGCAGTTACGCCATGCCTCCCCAACTCTTGGCCACCAATCTCACCTCTTCTTGGTGGCTGGTGTAGTCTGGAACCACCTCCAAGATATGGATTGGAAAGTTCAAAATGCAATTCCATACCCTCTGCAGAGTAATTTCCCCTTGCTCCCCGAGTGCAAGTAAAAATCTAGGCCCTGAGATTGCTGGCCTCAACAAGTAAGCTGTATGGTGTTACACCTCAGCTCAGGACAGGTACTTACAGCCTCTGAACTCTCCTCTTCCTGTTCAGTTTGTGTCCCACTCTCCAGGCAGTTGCTGCTTGCCTTCTCCAGCTTTGACAGTCTGGAAAACAGAAGGAGCAGATAATCATAGATTTGGCCTTTATTTAAAGTGAGACTGTGGCTATTTGAGGATTTCACGCAAGTGAAACTCTCTTTATAGTATCACAGCCACAAATGAGAGGCAGAATTGAATGCACAGACATACAGGAAAGCCTGCAAAATCATGGGGGTTCCTGAAGAACACAGGACACCAGCATGTATATTTAAGTGTAAGTCTGCAGGTGAGGTGAAGAACAGTGACATTCAGTCCACAGTGGTCTCTCTTTGGTAGAGTGGTCTCTCTTTGGTAGAGTCCAAACCCACTAAACCTTTAGAAATGGGTCAGTTTGTTCACTGAATCCAGTGATTAATATTGTCTCTATTTTCCTTAGATATTTTCAGACGCTGAGATGTCTAAGAACCATTTGGCTGTGGCTCATTTCCTCTTCTAGGAAGACCACGCAGAAGCAATTACTGTGACACCAACTTTTCCTAGTAGATAATGTCCACTATGAAGTCTGTCTCTGCAAAGCTACTGCTCAGGCAATTTTCCACACCTGAACAGTCATAACAATTTATACCAGTATAACTAGGCTGGGACAGACCCTCATACAGGTCTCACTGGAAAAGCTCTCGTTTAGACAAGTTTGGAATTAATCTTCTTTTAGACATTTCCAAGGAGCTTTTGCAAGCTCACACATTTCTAAATGTAGCCTGCCAGCATCACGAAGAGGACTGTGATCCCTGCTTTATACATAGTGATTTGCTTAAGGCCCCACACGCAGATGACTCATACAAACCCAAGTAACTATGGAGGAGGGAGCGGGGAGAATGTCCTCAACTACTCATCATACCACTCTGACATAACCTGGGGAAAGTTTGAACCCAAGATGAAATTGGTAATAATAAATCATGGAAACTCTTTTGCCCATGGAAGAGGACCTGTGGTTTATCCCTATAAGGACTACCACAAAAATAAGCTATTACTACTGAGTGCTCAGGGAATTCCCCATCGAGGTCACACTGACATTTCACCTTGTCTCTGGATCAGCCACAGACATGATAACTGCAGCAGCCCTGAAAGAAAATAGCTCCAAATGTTACAGTGCACCTACTTCATACCTCTCCTTGTGATCCTGCAGGTCCTTCTCAAGTTTTTCCCTCTTCTGAGTTTCATTTCTAAGGCAGCAGAGCAGCTGGCTCACAGTTAGCTCTTCAGACTCCAAATTCTTAGATTCATCTGCAGGTTTGCTCCTGCTTTAAACCAAACCAGATGTAAATAACCACAGGTATGATTTTACTAGAACACTCCCTTATGCCTAACTGTGGGATCCAATCTGAGGCCACCATTTCAGAGTGTTGAAAACCAACATTCTAAGCGAAGGGCTCATTCCCAAGAACCAAGACTGCAAATCACAGTCCCTGTGTGTGCAAATGCAATCCTGGCTTTGTGCAGTGCTCAGACAGTCCCCTTCAAGCTGGGGAACAATCTAGTACTTCAGCAAAGCAAACAAAAGCAGTCAAAACAATACAAACCCCAGTGCATTTCTTCTGACCTACTCTGCAGCCCCTCCTGCAAAGTGCTGCTGCCTGTTCCCAAAAGAACATTATTTTCCCCCAATGAAACATGAAACATTTCTTATCTCTGTCTCATTCCTTTCCAGGAAAAGAAAGCACGTTCTGCTAAAAATGGTCATCAGAAATTGCTTTCTTTTTCAGAAAAAAATCCTTTCAATGTTTCACCTCCCTCATATTCTAGAGTTCTTCTCAAAATTGCATCATGCTATTGTAGAAGTGAACCAAAAGAAATACAAAACTAGCTGAAAAATAAGGTAAGTTAATTTTCTGATGATAAAATACTGCATTTCATTCCCTCCATTTTTATGTCCATCTAGACAGAAGGTCAAAATCTCCTAACTGTGTGGTAAGATCAGCATGTTACATACTCTGTAAGCTTCAGAAGCTCTGCTGTAAACTAGCATGTGTTTAAAGCTTCGCTTTTGTACTTGGGAACATAAAGTAAAACAGTGTCTTCGGCGTGCTCCTGACAGCTAGAAATCTTTGCTGAGCAAAATTCAATACCCCAAAGTCAGTGTTCAGCCAGGATATTATAAGTAAGTAACTTTTATCAGGGGATTTTTAGTGCACAGTTCTACTCTTACAGAAATAAACCCGTCCTGAGTGGATCACATTTCTTTGAACCTGTTAACAGCACCAGTGTAAAGTTTCAATGCTGGACAAAGACACGTGGTGACACAGGAAACATTTTAAGAGGTACATATACCCCCTGTTCTTGTAGATATGGCCCAGATGCTCATCAAAAGGTAAGCAAGTTCCACAGAGAATGTCTTCTCGTAATCAGAATGTTCTCACAAGTCACTGCTAAGGACAAGCTTAATACTTGCAGCCTGGTCTGTGGTCAGCAACTGCCTCAGTTTCAACGATGACACCCCCCTCTCACCTTCAACTTAAATGCAATCTGAGGGACAAGTTTTCTATATCATCACAATAAAAGGCCATTCTCCCTTGCAGTGATGTAGGGATAACCTGTACATGGAGCACAGTGTTCTGGCCTGCTATGCCCTTGGCATTTTCTACATCCTTTCCTTCCAAAAGCAAAGGCCACAAAGTAAGAGAGTTCAGCCACAACCATGTAGCTACTAAATTGGGCGGTATCCAAAATGGAAAGTTAAATAGTATCAGCTGTCTGTGACCATGAGAAGGACAAAGGTTCAACCAGGGGCAAGAAAGTCCCTTGTGCGGTGGAGGTTATGTAAAGATCAAATTTTGAGAAGTAACCTAACCAGAATGCTGGTATCTTAAGCCCAGTAACCTGAAAAATAGAGACTATGTTCTTGCACTGCCTGTCCACCCACCGTGATGCACTTTATACCAACCACACAGAAACAGGACGTGTTCAGAGCTGACAGGCAACAATGATTCTTACCAACATCATTATAATTGGACAGAGGACAGATACTCTATTAGATGTTCTCCAATGACTAGAGGGAGGGAGTCTCTGCAGCCTCTATCTTTATCTTGTTTGTTTGGCTTCCTGTCTGGCTTTTAAAAGCCTGAGAAGTTGGCAAGCCAACCCATACATAAAAGTGGCCAACCGGCCAGAATATATACTCCCTCTTGTCAGCTGCTGAAAACTGGAAGGAAAAATGTCAGGGGGCTTCCTGACATGGTAGGGAGGTAGAGCTACTGCAATGGAGGGAAGCAAGGCCACAGGGAAAAAGGACTTTCTAGTGCATTCCTCATAGAAAAAAGTTCCCTCACAGTGAAAACAAAACACACTGCAGGAGTCTGAATCACACAAGACGCTACGTACATGTAGACAGCAACATTACTGGTCATTTCACCGCTATTCTCTTGATGCTCCTTTGCAGTTCTTTTCATTTCTCCTTCCTAGGGAAAAAACCAAACCCACTATTAGCTTGGTATTTGGACTAAGCAGGACACTGCTTTATTGAGTGAAGAAAGGAAAAAACCTGGGAAAACAGCTATCATGGTAATAAAAAGAAATAAAAAGACAAAACTCCTACGCATCAGTTTCATGTTTGGAGATTCTTAACTTAAATACTTCACATGCCTTTCCCTGTATCTCTTCAGACTGATCAGGGAGGAGAAACAACAATGGGATTTGGCTTTCTCCTTTCTTCAGCAACTTCCATGGCCACTCTCCCCACACAGCAACAGCCAACATCACTGCAGGCGACTTTAAATATAAGCCTAAAACCCACTCTCCTGCCTCCAAAAGAGCCACTCTTCTTTCCAGCTACAAAACCCACTCCTTGATCTTTGTAGACCTAAGGAGAATCTTTGTTGCAAAAAAAGGAGAATGCATCCTTGAAGGCTTCCTGCAGGCTGAAGTTTTCTTTGACAGCTCCAAACAAGTTTTAATTAAATCTTACTTTCTTGTTGCATTTGTACTTCCCAGAGAGGGATCTGCTATTACAGGCACAGCAGAGACCCACTTTTCACATTTCACATTTTGCCTGTGAAGATTTTTCAGATACAAGAACAGCAGAAAAAAAGTAGATCTTGCACTTGGTTTTGTTTGCCTGCATCTCTCCATATCTGTCAGTAGAAACCCTCCTCTATGCATAGGTATTGCCTCTTAACAAAACATAGTACCAATGTTCTAAGGAATGCCAATTAAGATAAAGTCTTAACATTTTTAATTAGTCCAAAGTCACCTGCTGGACCATGTTCATTTTTCCAGGGAATATTTTAGGCTATGAAATTAATTTACTTTGAACATGAAAGTGGAAGGCCAAAAAGTAAACTCCAAGACCTTCAGCACTACATCTTGTAAGACTAAAGTTCTCCATGCCAGGTAATGTAAGAGACCATAAAATCATATAGGCTGGAAAAGACCTGTAAGATCATGGAGTCCAACCACGCAACTCTTCTCTTAAATCCACCAGGTCTGTATCTTGTGTTACTGCTGTTGCTGGAAGTTTCCTGTTCCCTCTCAAAAAGGCATAAAGACTTTTCATTGACATGGGTGCAGATTTACTCTTTCCATTAAAGGAAGACAGGGTGCTAAATTCCTCACTGTAGAATTCCATTAAGCAAACCTCGTCACTGTAAGTACCTAACTTCCTCATCCTTTAGATGGGTATGAGAAGAAGGTTAAGTTTGCAGAAAAAGGAGGGCCAAGCTGGAACCAAACTGGAACCAAAGTTTCTGTCTGTGTGTTCCATTTCTCTCACTGTGTTCTTTTTCCTCCCTTCACTTACATTCATTGCAATCTCCACAAAGGAATCCTCTGCTGAGGCCACGTTCAGCTTGATATGCAGTTCTGAAATGATAGCCAGAAGATCTGCCTTCTCAGCCTGGAGCCGCTGCAACTGGGACTTCAGCTGACTTGCTTCCTTCTCGAGAGCCGTGCAGCCCTCCTGGGACAAACAAACCCTGCATTAGCCAACCGAAAGGGAACACCAGCTGAGGAGCACAGAGCCTGAACAAGGGTGTCCTGCATCCCTTCTCTGTTTAGGTTTGCCTGGAAAAGCCCACTGTCCAGATCCCTATGTTTTGGTCCACTAGACAGCAAGAAGTCTGAACTGTGAAACCAAGTTAATCCAATGATGAGCATCATACTTCTGGAAAACATAGGCCTGGTTCTCTGAATGCACAGATAATTAGGATGTAAACCTTTGCTGAATTTATGCCTCTCACTACCATGTAGGATCTCAGCCAACCTACAGAATTGTTGTCCAGAGTTACTGTATTTTTCCACCCGTATCCTAATTCCTCTTTTCCCAAATCTACCTAAGATTCTAGGGAGAAAAGACCAGTGGGCAGAGAGGTTCACATACCCCACTTTCAGCCCTTCCCCACCACACAGCTTCTCTGTAGCCCACCTCCACATGTAAATCTCTCCCTGTATCCCTGACCTTCCCACACAGTCTTCTGTTGCTTCCACAAAGCCTCTTCCACAAAGTTCCTCAGAAAATCTCCCCAAACCTAATCTCTTCTTCCAGCCATGACTGTCTTCTTCACCTTTTGCCTCTTCCCTTTCCCCAGGATCCTCAAAACTCTCTCTTAAGCCTCTGCATAACCAGGAAGTTTCATTTTTTCCCCCTCTCCTTTAAATACCTCTCCCTACCATAAAACTTTCCCTGTGAGTTTATTTCTTCCTCATTTTGTAACCTGAACCTTCCACTTCCTTGTAATGCCTTTATTACACCATGTACCATCAATGTAAATTCTGGACAATTCCTGGAGTCTGAATTACATTCTGTAATTTACTTTGAGTGAGATAGGCATGTCACTTATTGGTAGCAATGGACTATAGACTATCTCAGCTAACAATAAACCACAGAGGTAGAGAAATCAGAGTAATTTAAAATGTCTTCCTGTGGGAGGATGTTTTCTACGCTCTTTCTAAATAATAAAAAAAGAAAGTAAAACTAAGGCATTCAAGAGAGAAAGTAATTTTGGGCTTAAATGACACTGTCAGCCTGAAAATCACAATCAGAAATGAAAATGTTGCTGTTTAAATTACAGCTACCATTGTCTGGTAGAGCTGCAAAGAATCATAGAAGAACCAGTGTTTATCCTGTGAAGCTCTTGGAATGAGATCGTTAAAAGAGATTTATTTTTACTTTTCTGGACGTTGGATTACTCAAGCAGGTCGGACCACTATGTTAGTAACATGCTTTAAGCATTTAAAGTACAAGAAGTTCTAAAACAGGTAAAGGCAGAATAAATCCTCTATTTCCTCTTAAAACTATTCCAGATTTATGAAATTCTGAGTTTCCTTGACAATCCTGAAACACAACTTTTAGCCTATGAAAAAAAGATTGTGTAATATTTACACAACCACACTATTTATACATGACTTTCTTCCTCCTTGTAACTTCTGAACTCACTGGCCAGTTTTGATTTACATGCTGAAAACATTCCTACAGAGTTCCATAAAATAGGCAGTCAGGAGAGGAAAGGAGAATCTACTAGTGCCTCCATTGACAAAAAGGCTAATACACTCATCCTTCATCAGGCAACAGAGAAATCACATGGGTTTTGAAGGTACCAGATGCAAGAATACCTCAGTTTGGCTCTGCATGAAACTTGTTAAACACCTCTTCACGTGACCATGTGGGACACAAAGCAGGTTTTGGTTTAATAGGCTTTGTCCATAGATATCTTCTGTACTACCAGAAAAATGTTGCCTGGCTACTAAAGAATTACCTGCAACATTAGAAACAATGTGTTACAGAGCCAAAGGTAAGGCAGAGGGAGAAAGCTCAGAATCAAATGGGGCAGCAGAAGTACGGATGTAACCTGATCTCAGCAAAAGAGCTTTCGTGAGAGTAGAATAATGTAATAAAAATAGAAGGAAGGTCATTATTATCTTTTTTTTTCTTAAAGTTCTTCCTGGAAACACAAATATAAAAGTAATTAAACAATCATGAGAGATGGATAATCTAATGAGCAAAAGGAGGGATAAAAATCAAGAGATACCCAAAAGAAAACAAAATAAAGAAAGAAAAGTTAGCAAGAAATGTTAGTTTCTTATTTTTTCTGTCAAGAATGTTAATTATTATTGTAAATGCTCATGGAAATGTAAATTGTCTCAGGTGTGGCACAACTTTCTGTTACACCAGTCTGAGAAGCCCCACTTTCTAAGTCAGGCCAAGACCTCTTGTTAGAGCATCAGGATAAAAGTGGAGACATTAACAAATCTCCAGACCTCCCAGTGTGATGCAGGGCCTGAACACTCCAGACTTTCAATTCAAAAGCGTGTCAATCCGACCAATTCCTTATTTACCATTGCAGCTCCTTCTTCTTTTTCCTTTAAGCTCTGAAGCTGTTGCTGTAGCTGTTCGTTTTCAATGCACTTGGCCAGCAAGCACTGCTTAGCCTCCTTAAACTTCAACTCGAAAAATTCTCTTTCTTCTTTCTGCTTCTCTCGCCAGACAGAAAGCTCCTCATACCGGTCCTTCATAGCTTGGTTATGCAACTTCATGGCTTCTAAAAGATACCCAGAGACAAGACATGGATTCACATTAATCCTCTGTCAATGAAACAGCAGATTTCCACCACACTGAGCTCAGTACCAAATGGGTTAGCAATAATCTGGTATGAAATGCAAACCTCCTCCTTGTGTACCTTAAATGCCAAACCAGAATTAAACTTTTCCTATTCTATTAGCACTATGATTAGTAGCATTAAATTCACTGCTGAAATCACAAGCCCAGAATTGTCTCCCTTCTTGACTTATTCCTAAACGAAGCAGTATTATTCACAAGAGGAACTTGGTCATTTATATGATCAACCCAAATGAAACTACTGAACTGAGATTCTGAAACGACTGAGACTTGGAAGGGATAGCAGACATCCTAGACTGGTAAATTACTGCATGGGAACAGATGCTATCAAATCAAGTGGCTCAAATACAAACAATGCTCTGCTTGAACATTTGGTTAAGATACTATTTGGTTAAGGTAAAAAATATACCAAACAGCTTACAGCAAAGTCAGTTATCCCTGGCTGGGAACAAAGTCAGAACTGCAAAATGCTTACAAAATTCTTAGGAAGAGTCAATGCAAGTATTTTAGACTTGCTTTTTTTAAGGCAATAAACTCAAAGCCAGTTATGTGAAAATCTTTTATACACTGTATTTTCCACTAACTTCCATTATGTCCTAATGTCATATTATACACTGCCAACAAATCCTTCAGGTTATATAAATAAGTGTAGCTCAGGAGAATGATTCTGCAAAGCATGAGTTACAGCAGCTGTAAATATAGTCCCAAAGCATTATCTCATACGATACAGGACCTTTTAGCAAAATACCAGAGACAGCTCTAGAAACAACTCTCCTGCCAGATACCCATGGGACTCTAAGGCAAAGAACATGGACCAGGTCCAAAAATGATTCAGGTGGAATTTAAACACTAGCGTAAAAACACAACACACAAGACATGTGACTTTATGCTTTGCTGCCATATAAACAGTGAGGTACCTCTGTCTCTTACACGGAAAATTCCCAGATCCCTTGAGCTCTATCCATTTAAAACAAAAATATTCATACGTGACACCTAAACTCCTGGGATCCAGAAACAAATCTATCGCACCTGAAAGACTCAAATTATCAGCCATTTTCAAGGAAACCTATTGTTTTCTCCCAGATAGACCCTGCCATGGCCACCAGTTCCTTTTGAAGAACAGAAGGTACGACACAGTGCAGGTGAGCCTGCTCTGCCTGAGAGGATGCAGGCCCTTTCAGACAGCATCCTAACCCAGACTCTTCTGGGCACTGCACAGTACCCAGCCCTCCTGACACAGCTATGGCAAAGTATTAGTCTGTCTGCAATGGAGCTGCCCAACAGTCCTAAAATATAAACCAAAAAAGCTTTTAGAGGTTGATGAGCAAAGAGCGTATCATAGCAAGAGATTTTTCTCCTCGCCTCCTAAAATAGACAGTGCTATACTGCTTATATATATAATTCTAAAGCAAGTCAGTCACCCATACATTGGGGTGTTCTCCTAATCTTCCATACTGATTCAATTTGATGTGCCCTATCAATCAGCCTTGCCATTTACAGAGTTGTTTATACAGCAAATGCTACCCAGGTAGAAAATGTTATCCAGCAAGGGCAAATGAGCACAGAATTCATACTCATAGGACAAAAATAACACCCACAGAAGAAGCTCAAGGCTTTTGCGTTTCAAGACCAGTGCACATGAGCCTTCACCTTTTAATTCATTGTTCTCAGTGATTAGTTCTTTCATCTGTTGTACCATCTCCTCTGGGGTGTAGGTACTAAGGGCAGGGGCAGCCACGCTGTCTGTTCCGTTTTCCATTTTTCCCTTGGGATGCTCTCCATTTTCAGCAG
>NW_009932514.1:23577-23849 GCF_000696875.1 Nestor notabilis
GCGATTCCTTCATTTAATAAAGAAAAGCAAGCCACACACCTTGTCATAACACACAGCCACCTTCCAATCCCTCTGACCCCGCTACACCAGAGTATCCCTGAGCCTCCGTAACCCATTAAAGGCAACATGACTAAACCAACCCTTCCTCGGGAGCCCCTTTCCCTGGGTGCGAGACAGGGACAACCCCCAGCTCTCCCACCGCCCCTGTTCCCCTCAGCAGCCCTGGCCGTGTACCAGGAGCCGGCACTCCCGTCCCTGAGGACACCGGGCCC
>NW_009932515.1:0-4563 GCF_000696875.1 Nestor notabilis
ATATTTATAATATAAATCTGTTATTTATAACTCATTTTCCTTTGCTTACAAGTCTTTTCCACAATATGAAGGGTTTACCACTGTGAGAAAACCAATGGACCAGGGTACCGAAGAGTGTTTATGAAGGCAAGGAAAAGACAAAAGGAAGGACAATGGTGAAAACACCTACCATTTTTTTAAACTATATATATTACGTTGCAAACCAAATACAACACTGCTTTGTAAGTAGATTATTTATTATTAACCGACTGATGCCATGAACTGTATTACTAAGTAGCTATTACTTCTAGTGATTAATAGCAGTTAATATTAATCCCAAAAGTTACAAAGCAAGAAGGGAGTTTAAAGATAGTAGCAGTATTGCTGGTACTTCTTTTGAACACTGTTTCTCTTCTGAGTCAGAATGTGGATCTTTCTGTTGGTTCCCTTTCAGACTGACACAGATCCCTCCACTGGGACACAATTCTAGATATCTACTCAGTGGGTTTTAAAAAACCTGTCTTTATTTTCTTGCTTATCAGAATTTGTGAGGTTACTTCAGGTCACTGCAGATGTTCACATACCAGATATGACAGTTTATCCAAGTACATTAATAACATTATGACTTTGGCAATTGCGGTCATGTAACAACTACAAAATTTCAGTTTTCTCTTTTCAGAAAGAGACATCCTATCAGATCCAAAACAAATGTCTTGCCCTGTTGAGTCTGAAGTTCAGAGTTGCATTCTAAAGCCAAGATAATTTTGTGATTATTTTCCTTAGTTTAAAATAATATAACTCCATACACATAGGACTCTACAGGCTGTACCAGCTAGCTCCTTGGTGCTGTTCCAAAGCAAGCAATGCAGCTGCCAGATAGACCTGGGAACTGACCTGGCTCACAAAGAAGTTAATCTTTATGGAAATGTTCTTGTGGATGGTGTGGGGAAATAAATACTTTCAATCTCTGTATTGTGAATTTCAATGTTCTGGTTAAACCTTCTATTTTCAGCTGCAATGATCATGTAAAATTGTGATTTGTGTTTCTATGGAACTTACTTAGCATATCAACAAGATGGTGATGATTTAACAAGAGGCTGATGAAATAACTGATGACTACAAGTTTAGTTTTATCATCAACTATGTTTATGCATTTGTAGACTCTCCATTTGGGTAATGGGGGTAGCTGCTATATTATATAAAATCATCACAACTGTATTGAAAGCAGCAGAACTACCATAATTCACCCCATCTGAAAACTATTTACACTACTTTTTTCTTTTTTTTTTCTTAACTACAGAGCTTTGAGAACCAAGAAACCAATTTAAAGCCAAACTTTCCTTCTCAGTTTTCAGAATTAAGTTTAACCTATTTCAGTATGGTTCTGCTGTTACTTCAATTTGCTTTATTACTGCTGCATTTTGTGTATAGAGTAGCACATAAAAAGAAGATCAAAGCTCAGTGAGTGCCACCAGAAGTACTAATGTCTGGCTTTTAGTGGATGAACCCAAAATGTCCTCAACATAGGGAGGATATGGAGCTATTGGAGCAAGTCCAGAGGAGGGCCACGAGGATGATAAGGGGGCTGAGAGCACCTCCCGTATGAAGACAGGCTGAGAAAATTGACTGTTGAGCCTGGAGAAGAGAAGGCTGCATGGAGACCTCGTAGCAGCCTCCCAATATCTGAAGAGGGCCTACAAGGATGCTGGGAAGGGACTCTTCATCAGGGACTCTAGTGGTAGGACAAGGGGTAATGGGTTTAAACTTAAACAGAGGAATTTTAGGTTAGATATAAAGAAGAAGTTCTTCACAGTGAGGGTGGTGAGGCACTGGAATAGGTTGCCCAAAGAAGTGGTGAATGCTCCATCCCCGGCAGTGTTCAAGGCCAGGCTGGACAGAGCCTTGGACGACATGGCCTAGTGTGAGTTGTCCCTGCTCATGGCAGGGGGATTGGAACTAAATGATCTTAAGGTCCTTTCCAACACAGAAGCTGGAGCTCAATGCTTCGGATGGCACATCTTTTCCAGTGCTTTTGGCAAGAAGATGCTATAGAAAGTCAGAACAAAGATGAAGTCGTATTCGACTATATATGGCATGGTGGGGGAGGAAAGTCATTCCATCTGATGGTAAAAGAACAAGTAGGCAGGAGCAGAGAACTGAAAGGGTCTGGAGAACTCACTGCTTAGAACTTGGAAAGCTTGGCCTTTAGCTTGCATAATGCTGTAATTTCCACCACCTAAAGACTTCTGTTGAAGTCCTGACACATCAAAGTGCATGCTTTAGCTCAAACGTAATCAAAATTTCATGCAACATTGTTGTGCTATTACTAATACACATCTATGCTTATCACCAGCGAAACTGGTGAAAACAGTGTCTTACAATACAAATGACGTTTCAGACAGTGAATTTAAAGAGAAAAGACTATAATCAAAGCCAAAAAATGCCAACAACCTTGTGGTTTGTTGTTTTTATAATGTGGGCTTCTTTTTTTGACTTTCTGAATATTCACTTCAAATGTGCATTAACAAAGTGCAATAAATTCTAAGGACGCTGCTTTTTCTTCTCATCACAATAATAGCCTTGAGAAAGAAACCTTTGAAATTTAAGCCAAAAGTGTAATATTTTTTGTCAACTAACTTTTTAAAAGCAGAAAGCCAACATGTCAACATACACTAAATGGATTTATAAATGTTGGCTACAGATGCAAATCAGCATTAATCTTCAAGTTTGGGAGAGTATGCAGTTGAGACTTATCTGGGAAAGACTCTCAACTGGTATATCAAGCATTAAGACTTCAGAATAACTACTGTTTACTACTTTTATCTTTTTATCTTTTTTTTTCAGCTCTTGATTCAAATAACACTTGAGTGAACTGAAAATGTAATATTCACCAAAAATAAGACTTCTGCTATTCTCTATGTACTCTGGAGGAAATTAAGTTATCTTCGGCCATGCAAGTGTGAAAAATAATATATTCTTTGCCTTAAAAAAAATAAAAGTTCATTTTTTCCCCTTTGGTCGTAAAACTTTAAATCCTCAATAAAATCTAATAGGTGATTCAGTTAGTTATTCTAGACATAATCTCTTGAACAGTCCATATTGTATACAGGCAGTGGAGATCTGCTCTTGAGGGCAATAAATTACAGAGACAAAAGAATCAATTCAATAATTAAACATAATAGTAGAGCTGTTAAAATGAATATCAGCAAGTTGGAAAATGTATTATCTACTATTTCACTTTGAGTCAGTGATCTTACTGTTAATTATGATCTACCTAACAACACAGTCTATCTAATTTAGTCACCAGACAGTGATCTTTGGTATACATATTAAATCTTACTTACATGCTACAGTCTGATTAAAATAGTGAACTACATTGATGAGTTATCTAATTCGTGTGGCTGTTCTAATGTTGTCATACTTCTCCTGCCATATTTCCTTGGAAATAACACAAAGAAAATGTATCCTTGAATCAGAGAAAAAAGTTTGCCTTATCTCTCTCAAGTTTCTCAAACCACTGAGTGAGACTGTATTTTGGGTCATGTGATGGGGGTAGATAAGGATGGAGTGAAGCTGCAAATGCAGCTACGCTATGAGGAAGGGCTTCTGGTCTTCAGCTACATGGAATAATCCATCTGATCTTTTGTCACTTTCTGCATAGAGTCTTTTTTGAAAAAATCATCAGTTTATTATTGTTCCATAGTATTATTTCAGTTCAAAGTGTGGGGTTAAAATAAATTTTAAAAAAAAATATGGTGATAAATCTCATGTGTAGAACTTGTCATGAGTATATTGGCCTTTTTGGAGCTGAAAGAGCTAGCAGTAAGGCCAGTATGGTTTATACCTGAGGATTTATTATGAACTCGTAGTGTTTCTGGTTATGAAGAAAGTCCTTGAAACATAGATAATGTCTGCAGCTGTGCGCATCTGAAACCAGGTGGAAGTCACTACACTGAACTACACCATCTATATGAATGGGGTGCAAAGTCTGAAATACCTATATCCAGCATCCCATCAATATTTTGCTCTCAGCAAGTTTGCCAACGACACCAAGCTGTGTGGCTCGGTTGATACGCTGGAGGGAAGGGATGCCAACCAGAGGTACCTGGACGTGCTTGTGAGGTGGGCTGATGCCAACCTCATGAAGTTTAACCAAGCCAACTGCAAGGTCCTACACCTGGGTCAGCACAACCCCAGGCACAGCTACAGGCTGGGCAGAGAAGAGATTCAAAGCAGCCCTGTGGAGAAGGACTTGGGGGTGGTGATTGATGAGAAACTCGATATGAGCAGGCAGTGTGCGCTGGCAGCCCAGAAAGCCAACCGTATCCTGGGCTGTATCAAAAGAAGCATGACCAGCAGGTCAAAGGAGGTGATCCTGCCCCTCTACTCTGCTCTTGTGAGACCTCACTTGGAGTATTGTGTCCAGATCTGGTGTCCTCAACATAGGGAGGATATGGAGCTGCTGGAGCAAGTCCAGAGGAGGGCCACGAGGATGATAAGAGGGCTGGAGCACCTCCCATATGAAGACAGGCTGAGAAGTTGGGGCTGTTCAGCCTGGAGAAGAGAAGGCTGCGTGGACACCTC
>NW_009932515.1:4853-6781 GCF_000696875.1 Nestor notabilis
ACTAGATGATCTTAAGGTCCTTTCCAACCCTAACTATTCTATGATTCTATAATGTATCTTATGCTATGTTAAGTAGATGTATTTATTATTTAATTTTTTCTTTTAAAGAAAACTTCAATGTTCTTCTTGATGAAGATAACTCCCTTAATAGGTGCTTTGCAAAATATTCATGTACTAAGTTGTGCAGTTAAAACTGTATTTGCTTAGTTTACTGTTGCATAAGATCATGTGTGAGGTCCACAGTGGGAAATCTGTGGTCTGTGAGTAGTAAAAGCCGTTACTCCACTGAGCTGAAGAAAGATCCTGCTGTATTTACATTCAAGAGTTGTAAGCATGTATTACAGTGATGCATTGAGTTTAACGTGGTTTCACAAGGAAACAAGCCATATATAACTGCAGCACGTATCTGCAACTGTTTCTGAGTCTGCTTTGAGTCTGAGCTTGTATGTACCAAACTTGACAACAACACAGAGGACTGTGTCGCATGGAACAGGAACTGAGTAAGGGTGAGAAACAGTATTTCTGTCTCCACTATGAGAGGGACTGTTTGGAGAACCAGAAAATTTACATAAGATGTTTTAAACGCTGGAAAAACTTTAGCGAGTACTTGTCTTTTCTTGACAACAGAATCCAATCACAAGGCAGAATTGTGGTCAAGATGAGGCTTCAGCAGTTCTGCTGCCTACAACAGTTTCTTATTCAGATGGCTAGTTGAATTTTCCTGACGCTGGAGTAAAGGTAAAAATGGCCAGCCAGCTCCTTCCCCACACACAACAGTGGTTTTTATAGTGGTTGGTTATGGTGGTTATTATAGGTTATAGTGGATGGTTCCCCTGCTATAGAGCTGAGACTCTCTTCTACAGGTTTTTTTTCTCCCAAGTTTCACCTAAAGTGTCAGGAGAAAATGAAAGTAAATTGGCAAAACTCCAAATGACTTTGTAAGCAAGATGGAAGTGCTTTTTCTTCTGTGGTCTTTTGTTAGGGACTGTAGTGATAGGACAAGGCAGAATGGGTTTAAACTTAAACAGGGAAAGTTCAGGTTAGATATAAGGACGAAGTTCTTTACTGTGAGGGTGGTGAGGCACTGGAACAGGTTGCCCAAAGAAGTGGTAAATGCTCCATCCCTTGCAGTGTTCAATGCCAGGTTGGACAGAACCTTGGGTGACATGGTCTAGTGTGAGATGTCCCTGCCCATGGCAGGAGGGTTGGAAGTAAATTATCTTAAGGTCCTCTCCAACGCAAACCATTCTATGATTATATGAACTACTCAAAGAAAACTGTCCTGAGGTGAAAAGTAGCCCTTGAACAACACATGTATTTCTGTCCCAGCTTAGTTAGACTTTTAAGTTTCAACATGAGAACTGTAGCAGGTGAAGTTAGACAGCATTTAGAAAATTAGTGTTGATACAAATAGAGGAAAAATATGATGTAATCAACAGGGTGATTCAATCTTTTTGACAGAAGTGTATCTAAAACAGCTCTCCATGGATCTGGTTCTACTGGTCCTTGGCTGAATTAATCACAGCAGAAGAGTGTACTTTTGCAAATTGTACTTGCCTGCACTGTTTCTGACTGTGAAAGCTTTGTCTGGCCCTAGGCTGCCATTAACAGTGTGCTGTGGGACGTGACCATTTAAACTGAGTCAGTTTAAAACAAGAAGGTCTTTCACTTAGGACTTTAGCCAGGGTTTTAACTTAGAACTTTTTGTACCAGAAATGACATTTTTAAGATATTTTGTTTAATCCATTCAGCAGTGTATTCATTGGGGAAATTAAAAAAACGCGAGCATAATAAAAGCATATGTGATTTACAGTAAGATATAAAAGTAGTGTAATGTAGCTCTTGGGAAATGAAATTCTTAGGAAAAGGAAGGTGGCAGAAGTAGGATTATGTTGGCTGGATTTTTTTTTTTCCTACCATTTTTCTTG
>NW_009932515.1:6812-49563 GCF_000696875.1 Nestor notabilis
ATAAAGGCATTGAGCTGCGTGAAATCTTAATAACCAATACAAGACATGTTTTTAGATTTTACTGTTCCCATATCATCTACCTCACAATCATTTTTCAACTGCTCTGAATTCCAGCCCTTCTTTATAGTGTCAAATCCACTAGCTACTAAATCCAATAGTGTAGAGAATATAAGACAATATACTTAATAGGATAAAAACCAATAATAAATATCAGGTACATAAAGTGAAAGACATTTATGAAAGAGATGCTTCTGGAAGACAACAGAAGTCCTCCTAAGGACTTGAAAGTAAAACTTCAGTAATAAAGTGTCAGTTTCTGTTCTTAACGTAAAAAATGTGTAGCTTAGTCATCTGAGAGATGAATACAGTCCACCATGTTTCAAAGTGCTGTGTAAGAGTCAAAGATGCATAAAAAAATCTTTTTATTTTCATTACCTTAATAGATCTACAGCCCTTGATTTCAACAACAGAAAGCAAACACACACAGACAAAACACAAAAACCCCAAAACCAACAAACCAAAAAAGACAAAAAAAAACCCCAAACAAACAAAACCCAAAAAAAACCAACTAACCACCAGGGGGAAAAAAAATGGAAAAAGAAAAAGTAAAGAGAAAAAAAAAAAAAACAACAAAAAAAACACCACCAAACCAAAGCTGAGCTATTGCAATATTTTTATTTTTCTGTTCTGATCTAACCTGATCTGGAATTAAGTGATTTTCCACTCTCAGATTAGTAGAAGATCTCATAATAAAGCTTTGCTTAAATCTCTGATGATGTCCTATAGATGTAGTATCCTCCATCACACGGAGATCATGCCGCAACGTAGAAGTTACAGAATACATAATTAATTTATTTCTCTCATGTCCCATTCAAAGACTCCTTGCTGGCAGCCTTTCTAGCCCTGTCTGGAACAGTGCTTGCCCTTGGGTACTTGGGTAGGCTTGAGGATCTGCTTGCAAGACCAAACTGCACAGAGCATACAAATTTGGCCTGAAGGCAAGCCTCACTAGATGCTGGCTCCTAATGCTTTGATGGAACAGATGTCATGAAAGTGGTATGAGCAGGGAGCATGACAGCTGTCTTCTTACAGCAGCACTGACTGGTGGTGGTGATGGTCTGGATCAGGATTTTCTTACAGAAAGAAGATCCTGGGTCACTCACAGTGTCAAGCGGAAAGGTGTGCTAAATTATTCCTGGGAAATATAGGGAGATGATAGTGTTTCAGATCACTTGGCTGACCTAAGAGATATGGTGTGGTAGATGTGAGGAGGGAAGGAACATTTCTGGGTGAAGGTTTCTGATTTTCATAGAGGAATTGTAAACCCACAGTTCCCAACTGCTCATATCTTTCCTATACCTCTGGTCCAAGGACAGGACCTTGTAATGGAGATGGGGGCTAGCAAAGAGCAGGAGCAACTTCAGGAGCTGCTGATTAAGTGTTCTCTATCCTGGCTTCCCATTAAACTCTTTATATGGGATGAGAATTTATATCCAGGTCAGTGTGCCAGACTATGTCAGTGTCTTTAAATAGGTGTCCGTTTTTCCACATTTGGGCAGAGATGCTCTGCTGACGTGTACAGCTGTTAAATCTAGGAAAGTGTCAGATGTTTCTCCCAATACTCTAAGAGAACTGCCTTCATCATCTTAGAAATACATATTTTGGAAATGGGGGTGTTGGCAATGGCCTTACAAGAATTTTCTCCCTTAAAATTCAAGATTTAAAAAGAGACAGTGAAAGAGAAAACAAGAACAGTAATGTATTCTTTTTTCCCCAAGAAAGCACACAGCAGACTTAATGTATTTTGTCAGATTTCCAAGGTCATTACGAAAGAAAAAGAGCAGGGTGATAATTCATATCTATTTTGTTATATACGTAATGGAAATTAAAACATATGCTAGCTTACACGTTGTAAAAGAAGGCACACGGCAGACGCTGACACTGGTGACTCATCAGCCATGTTCTTTCCTAAACCAAATCTCCAATCTGATTTATTAAGTATTCTGCTGTCGCCTAGTGGTGAAATACAAAAGCTCCTGCTCTCTTGCAATCATTAAAGGCTACTTGTCCCTCCAGCTGGCAATAACAGCGCCCGTATCATAGTTTACATATTAACCCCACACAAAAACTTAATTCCATAAAGCCGATGTCCAGCCTTGCCATAGGTACGTACTAGTGGACAGCTGCAATATTCAATACAGACTCTGTAATTCTTATACAGGTTAACTTTGTTCACTTACCTTTAGGTGGGCAGATGTCCTAGAAGCCTGCTCTTTCCCTCTCTTGCACAGGTGCCCTACCTAAACAAGGCTGGATGCGATCACAGCTTTGCATTGTTCTGGATGCAAGAACTTCACAAAGCCCATTTCAGTGCTGACTTTGCCACAAGAAAGTCGTTGGAATAGTCTTCTGTATTCCTAAAGAAATAATGAAGTTTCTCAAACTTCATATGAGGTTTTGTTCTACCATTTTGTGCTGAATTCGTTTTCAGATGAGCACCTCAGATGAGCTCCTGCTTATCACAATCTCTGTCCCTTAGGAGCCTCCAACCACCCTTCAGCAGTTCAAGTTCTGCTGCACTGGTCTCTCTAATTTCCCCCAAGACTCAGCTCCCTTCCACCCAGCCTATTTCTGTATTCTTCCTGACAGTTACTAGCATAGCATCCCACATCTTTGTGCTTCTCTTCCAGATAATTCTCCTTCTCTCCTACCTTCCTGCTGTTACTGCTGTTTGTCGAACTACCTTAGCCAGGATTGTGGCTGAATGTATGGCCTTGATAATTTCCTCTAACTCAGTGAAGCCTGGTCATGCCGCCTTTATCCTGAAAATACCCCTGTCACCATCCAGAGCTGAACCATTCCTCCCACAACCATGTGTTTCAGAGAAAGAAGGCATCACTCATCTATCTCATGTTCATAGAGAGCTTGGTATTGATTTCTACAAGGTAAAGAATTTTACAAGATAAAGAAATTTATGGAACAGCACAGAGAATCATTCCTGCAAATCTGGAAATCTTTTTACATGAAGGGCATCTTTACTAATTTGCCTTCACTGTTTTTTCACTAGTGCATATAGAAATCAGTCCTGTTTCTCCTTCTGACCTTGCAGCTCCCTGAAACTTTTCTCTCTACTTGCTACACTCCTTTCATGCCTGTTTCACACTCTGCTTATGAGGCCTTTTGAGCCATTTAGTTACCCATGAAAGTATCGCTTTAAAGATGATTCCCTTTTCTTGTGCTAATTCTTTGAGATGTACAAAGTCTATAATTTTTTATTTTTTCTTTACTGTCATAAATACAACTACACGCGTGCACACAGCTGTTCATTATTAGAGAACTAGGTGAGCCACTAAAAGAGAGAGAAAGCCTAAAAAAAACCCCAACAATAATGCACAATACGATTGTTCGCCACCTGCTGACCAATACCCAGCGCAACCTGAGCAGTGACAGGTGACTCCCCCCTGTTTGTATACTGGGCATGACGTGCTGTGGTATGGAATACCCCTGTAGCTAGTTTGGGTCAGGTGTCCTGTCTCTGCTTTCTCCTGGCTTCTTGTCCTCCTCCTCACTGGCAGAGCATGAGATACTGAAAAGTCCTTGATCAGGGTAAGTGCTACTGAACAACTACTAAAAAATCAGAGTGTTACCAGCATTGTTCTCAGACTAAAGCCAAAACACAGCTCTGCACCAGCTACTCAGGAGAAAATCAACTTTATCCCAGCTAAACCAGGACAATGTTTTAAATGCAGATTTTTGTTATTAAAGGAGAACAGTTCATTGAGTATAATACATATTAAAAGACCTTGGGTTCATATACAAAAAGCTATGTGCACAAAAATGCATATGGAAGATCTTCTAGACAAGCAGTAAATAAAACTATAAGTAGTCCAGTATTAGATCAGAAAAACTGAAAAATATAGCTTATATGTAAGACAAAATTTTTTTGTTGGTTTGCTTGAAAGCATTGTGATGAAATTAATTTTCTCAAGATACGATGGGGGAAAAAAGTACCATTTTGTGCAGTATAGATGCAAATTTAATGAACTATATTTAGGTACATGAACTACATACATTTTTGTCCAGTACAGGGCAGAATGATAATGACGTAAAAGCAGAAGTTGGCAGAAAGTGTTGGAAAATGGTTAGTACAAAAGAATGTTGGGCCTGATTTTACATGTCAGTAAATACCACAGTTCCTACTGACTGCAGCCTTACTTCTGGCTGTGCAACACCACTAAAAATAGCTTCTGAGGTTTTCTTAGGCATCCAGAAGAAAATGCTCCAACTGTCAATACCAATATACTCCAGGAGGACCTCCTGCCTATTTCTAAAGAGCTTTGCCTGGTTTTTTCCAGTCCATTTTGAGCTTCATGTTCTTCCACTGTTACTGATTGTTGTGCTAAGACACAATTAGGAAACCAGATCTCTTCTGATACCAAAATAGTGGATTGTTGTTTTTACAGCTTCACTATTTACAGTACTGAAGCAGTGAGGTAATTACGTGCAAAAAATGTAATTAAAATACGAAAAATCCTCCACTATTGTCATCTGCAGTCTTGAAATAATCTAAATATTGATTTACAGAATGATTTTTACAACACACTGATACTTCTCATCTAGACCCCAAAGCTACTCAGTGAGACTCTCCAGGTAGCTGCAAATCCTGTAACAATTCCAACTACAACAGACGATAACAAATGTTAATAAATGCAGAACATAGCACAGCTCGTAACTCTAGAATTATAAAAATACAATCCAAATTCATGGTATTCTACTGCTTTCTTTTTTGAGATAAAACATAGTTAATATTAAAGCTGTTTCTGTACTATACCTTCCAGTGCCCCTGGTCCAGGAAACACAGATGTAAATGTAATGAATTCTGGATGCTCCCAGTATCCAGAGGCTTAGTAACAGTACATGTTTGAAACAAAATTGTACCAGTGCAACATAGTGTTCTGCTGGCTTTAAAGGTACTTAACATAACATAGTGTTTACCCATTGATTTAAGGGAATAAGAGGGCATTTTTATTCTAACATAACTGCAACAGGGGGACACTAATTTATCAGACATAATTGTACGGGAGCAAAACCTGTGGCTCTAAGTCCATATTCTGCTCTTAACTGTAACTATACATCCTCATAAATCCGTACAGAGTTGGGGATGAGTTGTAAGTACAGAATTTGGCTAGAAGCTTCTTGTTTTGCTTTTCTATAGTGGAAAGACTCAAGCTTCTACTCCAGTCTTACTGAAGTTCAGATATTTGTTGAGGCTTCTGACTTGGTTTACTCAAATTCTGATTCTTCTTTACTGTCTTCTGCTGTGACTTTTCGCAAACATGTTTCATTTGTCTTAGAACCTATGCTAAATGAGCAAGAGTTCTGTGCTCTGTATTTTATTGTTTGGTGCGTGACAAGGAAACTGCACCTGGAGTGCAGCTCCACATAGTGTGTGGGGAGAATTGACAGGCTTTTTCATATTTGCAAAATCTTCCTTTGAGAATGGGAAGTGGGGAACTACAGGTCTATTGATTAGATTCATTCCTGGGATGCATCCTGCTTTGCAAGTCTGATAAGCTGATTGCTGGCCACCTTATATATTCTCCGTCTGCTTTCTACGTCCCTTTTCCCATGGCTCTTTGGAAGTAGGTTTGGTATCTGTGTACAGGTCCTATATTCTTCTTCAGCTTTTCTATTTATCTTACCTTTTCAGATTTGAGTAATTGCTTAGGCATTTTATTTGTAGCTGATGTTCCTGTATGTGTATGTGTGTGTGAATATAAATCATGACTCAATATTAGATTCACAATAAAAAAAGCATTAGCTTTGTTTGGCCAGGGGGAAAAAAAAAAAAAAAAAAAAAAAAAAAAGTCTATATTTCAAACTATTAGGAAGGGGCAAAATCTATCAGGCAAACATCAGACTTTTTCCAGTTAATGAGCTCCGTTATCAAGTGCTGAAGCTCAAGTACAGAAATTAGAGATTAGAATTGATTTCAACTGGACTATAACATCTTTGGCACAGGAAGAACATTTTACCATTTCTTTGTCAAAGTCAGTAGGACAATGAAAACTACTTTGCAACACATAGCCCAGTATGGTACTGCATACGAATAACAAATAAGAAAGGTATATTTCAGCTGAAGAACCTCTCTCTAGCTGTTCATCAGAACCAGCTGGACAGGTTTCAGAACCAGTGCAAGATTCATTTATTTTTCCTGATTTTATTTAGGTATTTTAAGCAAAGTTTTTCAGTCCACTTTGTGGTATTAATATGGTGTTGTGGTTTAAGCCCAGACAGCAACTCAGAACCGTGCAGCTGCTCGCTCACTCCCCCACTTCTTCCTCCTCACGCTCCCAAGAAGACAGACAGGAGAATCGAAAGAATGTAACTCCCACGGGCTGCGATAAGAGCAGTCCAGTAACTAAGGTGTAATACAAACCACTACTGCTACCAATAATAATGATAAGAGGAATAACAAGGGGAGAGGACACAACCGCTCCCCACCCGCCGACCGATCCCCAGCCCGACCCGAGCAGCGATCTGGGCCTTCCGGGTAACTCCCCCCAGTTTCTATACTGGGCATGACGTGCTGTGGTATGGAATACCCCTTTGGCCAGTTTGGGTCAGGTGTCCTGTCTCTGCTTCCTCCTGGCTTCCCCTCCTCCCTGGCAGAGCATGAGACTGAGAAAGTCCTTGGTCAGAGTAAACATTACTGAGCAACAACTAAAACCATCGGTGTTATCAGCGTTGTTCCCAGACTGAAAGTCAAAAACACAGCACTGCACCAGCTACTAAGAAGGAGGAAAAATAACTGCTGTAGCTGAACCCAGGACATATGAACTGTCCCATTTGGATATATTCAGCCTATATAACTATTACATTTATGGTAACTAAGTTTAAAAATTGGAAGATACTTCATCAATCTACACTACACAAATATATACATTATGAAGGACTTAAGAATGTTTACAAATCATAGAACAAAGATTAAAAGTCATGTTTCAACCAATAACTTTGACATTATTATCTACAGTAAATTTAATTGTTTTGACCAGTTTTGTTTCAAATCACAAGCCTGGAGGAAGGTCACTGTCTCCCTTGAGAGATTAGACTGTAGGCAAAGTGAAGTAATGGCAGTACAGTTTCCCTCATAGTAAGATCATTTTCTCTTTTTATGGATACTTATAAAGTCTCCATAAAAACGTGTAATGCTTTAAATAAGACTCTCCATATAAGCATGTAATGGGCACCCATCCTGTTATATTCTTGAAACCCAAAACCTCATGATGTGGGAGTGGCACTTTAGTATCTTAACAAGAAAAAGATGTGGTGAGAACTGTGAAATTAATTATCTAGTTTCTCCTTCTTCATGGCAAATTATCATGTCTGAACTGGCCAGGTAATATAAACACATGCAGCTTGGAAGTATCTTTTAGCACATCCCAGGGCAGGAGAGGGATGCAGGAGTACTACAGGTATTAGAAGCAGAAATAAGCCTATGCACATGAGGAAGAGCTTGAGGTATTCTGGGTTGGCAGGATGTACTGAGCTGAAATGAAAATAATGATGCAGAACGCATATTCTAGGAAACCAGGTGTTACAAATTCTGAAGCAAAAGTTCTTTGTAATTGCATGTATACATCCCATGCTTTTATATGCAACCAGGAAACTTCAGCTCATCCCATGACCAGGGCGTACAGGCTGCTTGCAAAATATAGGTCTTCTGAGGGTGAAATGCATCAGAATCTGGGCATGACTTGGTCCTTTACAGGTAAGCTGGGCTAGGAACCAATTCCATGTGTCTCTTCACTGCCTATCTTTAGGCAAACTGGGAACTTGTTTTCAGCTTCTGTAAGTACTTGTTCAAAAAAAGATTGGGGGACTGACTCTGTTGTCCCTAATATACTTATAAAAGATGAGCTGTGTTTAGCTCCTGTCCCCTGTAAACGTCTGCAGTGTTAGATTACCATAGGTGGCACCAGTTCTGCCCATGCTGTGTTGGAAATTGACCACTGAGCAAGCTAACTTTGCTTAATGCTGTCTGGGGACACCATCTTAAGGAACTTTCCTGATGAAGAGATATCACAAAGGAAGTGCCTTTGGGCAGCAAGAGCCTTAGTGGATGTCAGGCTCTGTAGGTACAAAGAAGTATACGTCACCACCACAGATACTCCTCCAGATAGGTTATTTCCACCAGCTGGTAGAATGGGGAAAAGTGAAGTATGAGACATAAATTAAATCTTTCCTTAATGAAGTTTCAAGACTGCCTCATCTGTACTCATTCTACCACAAGACCTCTGTTTCCACACTAGTTTTTTGTCTGATGGATTTAATCTGAGAACCATGGTAGGCTGGTGTGTGAAGCAGATAAAGGAAGGAACTGCAAAACAGTGGTTCCAAATATATCCTCTTTTACCCAGGATCTGGAGAATGTAGAGAGGGGCTAGGATGCAGTTGGTCAAGAAAGTGATGTAAAAATATGATTTTCTTGGATCATTAAGACCTTTTCTTATGTTTGCTGAGAAAGCCAGCAGTTATTTAGTCACAAATCGTAGCACTTTGTTTGCTTCTGAGTAACATAAATATTTTTAAAAGGGTGAAAATGTACGCCAGTAAGAAGAATTGAGACTTTCAGATAAAATGAGAAACTTACCTCATTTAGCTGAAGTAAGAAACTTAAGAATGTAAGATTAGAGGAGATAGTAACAGGAGGAAAGGCCCTCAGTTTAAGTGGAGCCATGTTGTAGAACAGGTAACTGCAAGGGCTAAAGCAAATCCGCTGTAATTTTTTTTTCCTGTAATTGTGAAACCTTCTCATGCTGTTTGTAGACAATTCCTACTGCCTTCTTAGATTATGAGAATAAAGGATCTCAGTTTATTCGAGAAAGCAAAAAATTGCTCAGTCTTCACTGGATCCACTTTGCAAACACATTCAGCACTTTTTGTAGTTTATGGACAGCTGAAACAAAATATGCTGCAGGAACTACTTGTTACCAGACAACTTCATCAGATTTTGTGCTCTTTTCTTTAGTATATGAGTAACCTTAGTTAGTCAAATGACAAAGAATGATTCGTGTACTTAGCTAGGCATTTTTAAGCACTAACTGAACTGGGACCTAAAGTTTTAGAAGTATGTTATTGGTATTATAACACTGCATTACAGTTTTTTAAGGTCTTTCTTAAATCATTTATATTAAATGGGCTGAACACCTCAAAAATAAAGAACGTTTCTCGCACACTAAATAACATATTTTTTCTCACACACTTTACAGAACGAGGCTCAAAAGGACATCTTGACCTCACTGAGTTAATAGGAGTTCCTCTTCCTCCTTCTGTCTACTTCGTTACCGGCTATGGAGGGTTTCCTGCTTACAGCTTTGGTCCAGGTGCTAACATCGGTCGATTGACAAGTGCCATAATACCATCACCTCTTTATAGAGATTTTGCTGTCGTCGTTACAGTGAAACCAAACAGTGATCGTGGAGGAGTGCTATTTGCAATAACAGATGCCTTCCAGAAAACTATTTACCTGGGAATAAGACTTTCATCAGTTGATGACAACACCCAGAGAATAATTATGTACCACACAGAGCCTGGTTCCCATATCTCCCGAGAGGCTGCTTCATTTAAAGTGCCAGTCATGACTAACAGGTGGAATAGGTTTACAGTGACTGTTCAGGGCAATGGTGTTGCTTTGTTCATGGACTGCGAAGAATATCAGAGAGTTCAGTTTCAAAGGTCAGATCGAGCCTTGGTATTTGAATCTGGCTCTGGGATATTTGTTGGTAATGCAGGGGCCACAGGATTGGAAAAGTTCACAGTAAGTACTGCCTGGTAAATTCACATGCCTCAGTGTTTTATGCATGTACTCTACCCAAGAAAGTCTGCTTACAACAGTTATATCTAAATCGTGATTACAGATCGTATAGCTTGTATTTTATGTACCTGGCTAGGATTCAGGTGGTGCAGATATACAAACTCTGGCTTAAATGCAAATGTTTGTAGAACCTCAGAAGTTTATTAATAGTTCAGATATTAAGTTCAATGTTCAGTTTGCATACTAGGAATTTCAAAGAAAATACATCACATAAATTTATATGTCCTTTTTATGAAGGGCTGATTTCAGAGTATCCATTTGTTTGACTTCTAAGAATAATACCTTAGTAGAAAATCTGTATTTTAAACACTTATGTGCTAGGTATGTTTACTCACATTCAACATCAGGAAGAGAATGATGTCATCAAAGATAAAGACAATTAGAAGATGAAGTTGTATTTCTACAATTTATGTATTACTTGACACTTATCAGGTGCTTTAGAAAAACAGGAAGGACCAAAAGCACTACTATGAAGCTCCCAAGCCTTCTTAGCTTGAATGCAGGCATCCTTCCTTTTGCAACCCCATTGGAATTCTCAGCCACTGAGCTTCCAAATGGAAATGTGAAAGTTGTCAATATGTGTGAGATTGAATATTGTCAAATTATAGTCATAGTCAATTTGACTCATAGTCAAATTGAAAGGGAAATGTCACACTTTTTCTATCTTCTTTTTGTACTTCCCTTGTTCTTCAAAACTTATACAGGTTTTTGTGAGAATAATATCTTCTCCCCAAAATTAGTAAAGCAGCATCAAAAACTGAGTGGATCCTTCACTTTAGAGAAAACTATGTTCTTTGCAAAGTTCAGGTGTACTGGCAGTCTGAGAGCTCCATCTGGTAAGCAACAAGAATAATGCACTTTTTTCATTTATCTGACTAGTCTAATCATTTAGAATTACAGGAACATATTGATTAGCAGCCAGTAAGTGGTGGAAGGGGATGTTCAGAAAAACTGCTTGCTGGCACTACCTTTCTTAGACAGATGGGATGATTGGAGTATTGGGGATGTCTGATTAGTAAGTAGTAATTAGAAACATTCAAGAAAATGAGACCACGTTGGTACCCCACCTGGAAAACACGTGATGATCAATTGCTGAGATTATCACCAATAATCTGTAAATATAGTGACAAGAACGCATGGTAGATTATACTTTAAGGCATTTTCACTGAATTAGGCTGTTCTGTATACTATATTGAGTACATAAATTTCAGCCAATACTTCAGCTTCAACACTATTAACTGGGATGTGTACTCTACATCTTGTGCCTTTATTTCTTCCTACATTATATGTCACAATTGATTTTGGGTAGAAAAACTAAGTAGTTTATTCCTCCCCAGGCTCTGTTTGTATGACAAGAACTGTTCGCTTCAATTGCCCAAAATAGAAACAATTCACAGTAGATCGTACAAATGGCTCTGAATGAATGTCAGTTACTGGTTTATTCTGCTTAATGGGAATTCATTAAAGCTCTGCTTGCTAGATGGAAAAGGACATAACTATCATCAGATTTTATGGCAACAAAAGGAAATTCTACCCCTGGTGCTTGAAAAGAAAAGTAGAAACCAGACAACCAAATACAACTGAAACAGTGATGAAGCCAGATTCTGCAAACTGGCTTTAACAGGGAAGGCAGCAGCAGGCACAAGACTCGGAGCGGGAATACAATACCTCATACTTACCATTCCTGATGACTTTTCTGGTTGGAGTAGCTGGCTAGCAGCAGCACTGGGGAAACAGTAGAGCTCTCCATTTTTCTTCCTTCACCATTCACAGCCACACATCAGAGCAAGAGGAAAAAATGAGTTCTCCAAATGTGATCTGCTCATACTGTGAAACCAAAGCATCACTTCCAAGAGACTGCCTAAGCATCTGGTTGTGCCTCCTTTCATGTATAATTTTTCAGTGAACTGTTCAGTTAGTCTGGCGTTGTTCAATATCTGAGTTGCCCATTGTTAGATTTTGAGATGATTCAGTTCAACTGAGCTGTTATCTCGGATTGTCTGCAAACTCAGGAGGCATGAATTTCATGGTCTTTAAAGGCACATAAATTAGAGGATCATTAAAGACAGAATCTCAGATTTTGTTAATTTCTAAAATATTCTAGCAGCTATCAGAAATGTTGCTTAAAAAGTACTTCCTTGCTTATAATCCCCCAACATTTTTAGGACAGGGAAAGAAGACTGCTGCAGAGGGGGAAGAGAGAGGAAAGTCAGACATAGCAGTGTAGACAAATGGTAGCTTCCCCTCCTCTGGAGTTTGCATTTTTTGGTAGCATTAAGTAACAGCAAGGTATACTGCTTTTCCCATTTCAGCAGTAGTTGTGGTTTTCCTTACCAAGACTCAGGTTTTCTATGCCTTTGAGTGAGCACATCTGCTGTGTGTCTGTGGTAGTTAGCAGATAGAGCATAAACAAAGTATTGTTGCATGGTGTAATGCATGGTTCTAGCTCCTTGAAGAGAAGTCACTGGACAGAGAAGTATTCTGTGTCTGTCTAGAGATAAAGACTAAATCTGTCTGCTTCTTCAGGCGCTTTTCTACAGAAAATATAGAAGCAGAGAAACAAAATACACAGTTGGCAAAACAGGAACAGGTGGGTCATATGTGTTAGGTATTATGGCTCTTGATTTGAATATCCATCTTTCTGTACTACGTGTGCATCATTCCTAACTCTGTAAGACCTCATAAGAAGGAAACGTCCCCCACATTTCTTAAAACATTCTGAGTCTGTGTAATCTAAGAAACAAGACTTAAATGTTTAAAATTAAATTGTTGCTGTACTTTCAGCATGTCAAACTGAGAAACATAATTTGAACTCTGAAAAAAGGAAACTTTTCTGCTTTGAAAAGTTTTAAGCTGGTTTCTCCCTGACCCACTTCATCACTTACGGGTATTTCCTTTCCATCATTCATGCCATTTTTGGAGCTGCAATGCACTTCTTAACTAGAAAAAGCAGACAGTTCTTTGCAGACTATAGGACATAATCTAGGTCTAGATCTTTCAGGTGGGGAATCTAATAATACAGCTTAGCAATTGTATTGTCATTTGGGTATGATAGTCATATTCTGACAGCTTAAATTTTTTATACATTTTACAAAAGGAAAACATAAGAACATATTTTTTTTAACTGAGTTTATTATTGTAAAATTTTGTGCTTCAGATAATTTTCCAAACAAATCAGAACAAAGTCTGGGGTTTTTTGTTGGCTTGTTTAATTCCCACCCCTCCACACACACAAGCCTCCTGCTTCACACATCCTCCTTAAAATACTACTTCCTTGAATTGTGTTTGTTGTTTCATGTAGGGCTCAATTCAACATCTGACAATCAAATCTGACCCAAAGTCTACTGAAGATCATTGTGAAGATGATGATCCTTATGTGAGTATTCTTATATTAGTTATCCTCAATGCCTCAGAGATTTCAAAGTAATTTGCTGTTAAACAGTTTTCATAAGGCTAAATGTAGTATTTCTTCTTGAGAACATGTACGTAAAACCATGTGTGTGAATCTCTTTTTTTGAAAACACTGAAAAAGAGTTGACTTCTTTTGTTTATAACACCTTTCAGAAAATGAACTATGACTTTTATGTTTCAGAAGGGTGATTCATGAAATGTTGTAAGTACTGAAATAAGTTAACATCATAATGACACTAAGAGTTCAGCAACTGAAAAAAAGAATAATCTGCATTGAAGTAGTTGATTCCTTGGAGAGATTATTTTTTTTCCTGACTTTTATGAACTTGCTATCATGACCGGGTTTTGCACAGGCTTCAGGTGACAACAGTGGCAATGGCAGCATTCAAGAAGTTGGAGGTATTTCTGAGACACAAGAAATCCTTGAACCTTCTCATCTTCCCGTAAGGGTAAATTTATTTATTTGCTTTATGATTTCAGTTTAATATTACTTTTTTAGATCATGAGGTCTGGATTTTGTTACTAGTTTTTTGTATGTGACTAGTTCCAAAGGCACCTATGAGAAAAACAGACACCCACCCGTAAGAATGACTGCACTGTGCCAGATCAAAAATCTGTTATTTTTGACAACTCAGCAGCCAGGTCTTTAGGAAAAGTATAACAACAGATTAGGAACACAAACATGGCACTTACTGGGAATACTCTTTTACCCTGCAACAATTTACATCTCAAGAAATGCTTGAGCCAGGAGTGTATCTATTTGTGTTTGGTGGATCTCTGCTGAGTTTTTTGCCCTTGAATTTCATGCTTTGATTTCTTAACCCATGGGAGTTTTACCATCCTCATCTTCCTGCTACAGGGTTCCTTAGCTTATTTAATGACCTGTTTCTGAAGGACTTTCATCTTTTTCTTGCCCTTCTAACATGTTAACTGCAGCTATCATTTGGCTTTTACTCTACTGGAAGACAGAGTAAATAGTTGCTCTTTTTCACCATAATACTTGTGATCTTAGAGATTCACATCACATCGTGTTCTCCCTCACTTTCTGTGCTGGGCTGAAATTCCCAAAACATAGCCTCATACTATTATAAAGAAAATATTATACTAACTATTATAAAGAAAACTAACTCTGTCCCAGCCAAAACCAGCACACAAGAATGTTGATTCTCAGCATATCATTCGTTTTTGTTCTTCAGACTTTTTTTGGTGGTGGATTGTCAATTTCTTGGACCATTTAGAAACAATCTTTGTTGTGTTTGTGTGCAGTTCCAACTACTACTGCAGCTCTTTGTATGAGCCAATCACATAATGGATGATGATACGTAGGTTTCTGAGCTGACTATTCAAATGCCTAAATGGCCAGTAGACGACTGTTCTCTTCAAAATACAAGAACTTCCTGTGAAAGCATTTCCTTGGACTACACACATTTTTTCTAAAATGCCTGGGGAATTCAAAAGGCCACACCAACATGTTAATAAACATGAAATGTTTCAGAAAGCCCTATTATGCCATTTTTTAGTTCTTAACCTGATTCAAGACCAGGATGCTTGGTCCATTAAGTCTGTTGCAGGTTACCACAACAACATAATCAATTTAAATCTTATTTAGATTGCAAATGCAGGTTTGCATGAAGTAATCTCCTCATTACATTGGGACAGCACTTCTCCAGGCCTCTAATCTTGGTAGGGAGTAAGCTTTTTACCCTCCTGCATGCAGCTGATACCAGGTTATTTAAATGTCTGCCTCTTGCCTACCCACAGCCAGTATGGAGAAGGGTTGGTACCAGCCAGCTCTAGTGTCTTAGACTTGAAGTGATAGCTTTACATTCCCTGTGTTTTATTCCATCTCTATGTGTTTGACACATGTACATCACTCGGTTTGGAAGAAAGGAGTTCAAAAGTATTGTACTAGATTTCCTCAAGAGCTTGACATCTGCTGATAAGCAGAAACTAGATGTGTGCTATGACGAGCAAAAATTAAATAGAAGATGAAATAAATTAGAAACTTGATAATTAAAACGGGTGTATATATTGGCCATTAATAAACTTCGGGTTTTATGATAGCAATGACAGTTAATATTTCTAAGTGCAGTATAAAAGTAAGGACAGATAATGGCAAGATAATAAGTGGGACAGATCTGGATTTCTGTTTTGCTTCATAAATGTGGTAGTTATGGTTACTATGCTTTGAGCAAGGTAATCTACTGATTCTTGCTTTAAAATATGTGATAAATCTTTTGTCTAAACAGTTCTTTGGAATTTCATGTTTTTCTTTAGCCTGAAGATACATCGGCTGAGCCAGTGGAAGCCCCCCCAACTATATTGTCTTATTTGGAAGAAAATGATTTCTCTGGAAATCACAGTTCAGAAGAAACCTCTGAAGCAGCAGTTAAAGAACAAGGCACTACCTCTTTTTTTTGGGGGGTGGAGGGTGGTCATTTACATTCTAGGTCTGAGTGTAACATTTCCCTGTGTATGAAAAGCCAGTGTTATACTTTGGGTGATGCCAGGAATGAAAAATCATATGGTTTTGGACATCCTTTGTTAGAAAAGAACTGGCACATTAAACGTTTGGTCCTTGAAACTGCAGTCTGATAGGCTGCAATTTGTTAATAACAGCAACAGCTAAGCGGTAGCAACGACAGCCACCATTCAACACATCTCCCATTTTTTGCCCCATTTAGGTGTTTATCTCAGTCATTGTAATTAAACATGCAGAGAATGGATTTACCCTTCTGCAGTGTGGAAGTTTCAGTCACAGAACTATGGTTTATATTTAAAAAAAAAAAAAAAGAAAGAAGCTGACCTGAGGAGCTGCTGCTGTGATACTCCACCACATTCCAACAAAATGCAAGTGTTAGATGAAGGGAATGAAAGGAGAAAAATCCTCTTAATTCTGCTTGTGTCAGTGAGAAGCGTAGCATTTCTTGAGACATGCCTCTTTAAATAGTGCTACCAGTTCTAAAGCCATGTGACGCCTTTAAGAGGAATTTAAGATGATTATTTAGTTTGGTTACCTTTTGTTATAGTGAAGAAGAGCCTTTCATGTAAAACTGAATACCATCACTGAATAAACAACTATATCCTACTTGTATTCCCTGTAAAGGATATGAATCTGCCTAGTGCACCAATGAGTTGTTTTAGATGCAAATGTAGGCAGCAATGCAGTAAGAGCAGGGACTAATGCTCTGAGTAAGGCAATTTCAGCACACTCCTAGAAAACAGAAACTAGAACTAGTTATTGTAATAAGGCCAAAGACAATTTTCCTATTTGAATTTTATATATACTTGAGATAGTACCTGTTGTACTCTTATTTTTTCTGTTACAAAGATGAAAAATAGGCAACCATTAGACTAGAGTTTGAGTCAAATAGGATGATACAATACAGTCTTTGTTTTTAAAATAAAAATTTGTTTTATAATTTTATTCTCACTTATCTCTCTTTTTTTCCTTTCCTTCTAAAATTTTCAGACTTATTAGATGACTAATATTAATATCTGGAATGTATTTTGATCATAATCAAAACAATTTCTTTTATTCAAACAACTTGCTGTTTCTGTGCTCTGATAGATAGCTCTGAGCAAGCTTATTTTGCTCTGTCTCTCATTAATAAGTGATTATTCTATTTAGATTCAGCTGTCATGGAAACCGGACAAGGTAACGAGTCCACCACTGTAACACAGAAAATCTTAAGAGAAGAAGATGGCTCTGGTGATAGTGCTTTGCCAGGAGTAAGCAGAGAGGAGGTCTGTACAATGGGTTCATCATATGCCTTATCTTTTTGTTCCAAGAGCAGGAAAATATATGAATTTTAAGTGCTTTTCTGAGTTGGTACCTTTAGGTAGTCCATCTTAGAAGCATGCCGAACAGAAGCAACTTTTTAAATTCTTGAATGTTCTTTCATGACAGCAGAAAATAGCGCTGACACTATGCATATGTTGGGATTTATAACCATTGAGATGTGCTTGAGATTTTTGACTAACAAACCAAAATTGTTCTTTCAGTTTTGCATTTCTTTTTGCATTTGAGAAACAAAGAAAATAACCAGTGTAAATCCTCACCATAAAAGCCCACAGTTGCTTAAAAGCAGGCTTGGTCTTACTCAGTAAATGACTTGCAGGTGAAAGTGGTGTATAAGCAGATTTAAAATTAGACCTTTTGAGTGCTCGCTAAGTACTTCTGTTTTAAGTACCAAGTGTAAAGAAGCACTTCATTATCACAGTGCTTCATTATCAGGTGATGCAAACAGAAGTCGAACTCTAAACCACACTAAACTCTGGAGGAATCCATGCCTAAAATATGTATCACTGGCTTTCCTTAGTTGCCCACAAACTAATCTGAAAATGTATAGTTTATGCAAATTATCTCTTTATAAACCAAACTTACTCGAGTTACCATCCAAGAGGTTGATCCTATGTCTTGACAAGGGAAAGACTGCACAGATTGCACTGGAAAAGTGTCTGCAACGCCTAGTTATTTCTTTAAGAAGCAGAGTATGCTGTCTCCTGACAGCTGCACACGTTAACACCCAGAGAGGAAAAAAAATCCACTAAAAAGAAAAAAAAAAACCACAACCAGCAGCTTTTCCTGGCATTCACAGTAAAAAGATGCTTTGACTAATAAAATATTAAGGCTGAACAACTTTTTTACCTCTAGATGGCCTTATAAAGGACCAAAGTTGAAGCAAGTCAGCAAAATTGTTCGGCATTCTTGTATTACTCATGTCTGTGTCAGAGCAGTTATATGAATAAATGCTGTTTACAGCTATGCCTAGCTTCTCTAGGCTGCCAGCACACTTTTTTTAGAAGTACTCTAGAAGAGGCTGTATCTGGACATCTTTCACCTGTCAGAGATGACTTCCAGAAATCCTGGTCAGGCTGTCTTGTTGTAAGTGTCCAAGCAGGAATTCCTTTCAGGATCAACCTGTATCAACAATCCTGTTATCTCACTCACGTTATGATCTTACACATAGCTTAGTTATCTATGTTCTCTTCTAACATTTTTCCATGTGGGAAACAAAATCTCTAATGATACCAGATGAAATAACCTCTAGTCTTTGGGAATTTTCCTAGAGACAAAACCCAAAAAGATCTTTAAAAGATCAGTTAACAGCTCCTTTGCTGAAAGCTGTCATCCTACTTGAAGCTTGGATAGTTACTGTATTAAATGCCTCCTAGTTTCATTAGTTACTAACGGAACTCAAAATATTTCATTGCTGCTATAAAATGTGAGCAAATCCTAGTGTTTGTTTCAAGATATGATACAAAGGTGACTTAAATGTTCCATCATCTATACTGGATTTTAATTTAAGTATGTATTAGTGTCCGAGCTTCAACACTGAAAATGTTTATTTTGTTCCTTAGAAATTCTCTGCTCTTGCAGGTTGTCCATTTTTATTCTTCACTGTCAGTTTCCTCATTTCCTCTTCTATCACTTTCCTTTTTAACCAAAATGGATATATAACAGTCTTTTGTTAGAGCTGTAGACCTCAGGGGAGTTGTTTAAAGTGTTCCTAAACATCCCTTTTTAACTTCCACAATTTTTTCCCAGACAGACTGAGTTTGTGAAACTGGTCTTTTTCTAATCTACATTATTGATTTAGACTGTGCAGATCTGTGCAGATACGAAGTTAGACCATGGTCATTTGCATGTAGGTAACCAGCTCTCATTTTTTCCATCTCAGTGAGCAATTTATATACACTTGCATGAATGATCTCTAATGTGGACTGCCTTTGCTGAAATGGAGTATGTTGTTTGTATGGTGCCTAACAAGTTTCTGGCTTCATTCAACAAAACAGGGGCTCTAAGAGAGAGGGAAGAGAAGAGAAAAATGGGAAAAGTAATGCAACACATTTTTCATATTTCACATTGTATTACTTAGGGCCAGAGAGGTCAGGAAGGAGAGGGTGGGTCCACAGGATCTCTAGGAAGGCCAGGAGAAGAAGATGTGGAGAAAAAAGATCAAGGACCTCCTGGACCTCCAGGGAAACTTGGACAACATGGTCAGCCCGTGAGTATTTTCTGTCTATTGAAAGAATTAATGTATTTTAGAAAGGGTCACTCATCACACGTGCATAAAGGGATGAAAATTCACAACCTCACACACAGTGCCATACTCCTACAAGATGGGGTTTTAGCACCACCAAATCAGCTTAAGAAGTATCTTATCTGCTTTGCACATGTGTCAGCAGCTATAAAAGTATCTGATGAGAGACAGTCATCAGAAAGCACAAGGCAAACAGCTGATGTGCTGATGTGCTAACATTCATAGAGCAGTACTGTTTGGGCAGCCTTTGCAGTACCACACTACCCTCGCAGCTGTCATGTTTGAACATGTTCAAAGCTGCTGGACTTCAGAACTCACAAACCTCCTTCATTAGTTTCTGTATATCCAGGATATTTCACATATCATACCTTTCTGAACCATCAGCACAAGATGTATACAGTAAAACACAAATATGCACAGAGATTGGACTAGATGACCTTTGAAGGTCCCTTCCAACCCAAACCATTCTATGATTTCATGGCGGGGGGGGTGGAACTAGATGATCTTAAGGTGCTTTCTAACCCTAACTATTCTATGATTCTATGATAATTCTGTAATTCTAAATTACATAGCATTATAAATCTCTATAATTCTAAACAAAGGTGCAAAGCAGATCACACTGTGACATAGTATTTCTTACAGTTCTGGTTTGTTATTTCGTTACTGCATGACACATCAAGCTATAGTTCATTGCTTTTCTCTTTTGTTGCTTCTTTGTTCCAAGGATTTATTTACTTTTCTAACAAAGATGTTTTATTTTAGGGCACTCCTGGTAAAAATGGGTTACCCGTAAGTACTCTTTCATGGTACTTATCTTGGTTAACTGAAGGAAAAAACCAAACCAAAACATTTTTTATCAGAAACTCAGCTACAGTGAAGCTTAAGCAGCAAAGTGCTTTCTCCACGTCCTCTCTTTAGAAGGCAGCTCTGGTGCTGTAGTTGACTTCCTTAGGTTGCCAAGAGAGGGGGACCCAGGTTTCTAAGAGAAATTTATGATTTCCCAGTTATAAAGAAAGAGATATGGCATACCCTAAGCAGCTCTGCAAGAGTCCAAATCTGGTGAGTCTGGCTTTTTTTTTCAGACAGGAACTTCAAAAAATGGGCATACTCAGACCCATATGTCTCACAGGGCAAAACACTGTTCTTCATTGACTCTTCAGACACACATGCTGCCATATTGCATTCTCCTAACCTCAGCTACTATTAACTTTCCAGATGTACCCCTCACACCTCAAGTCTTGAGCAGTAATTCAACTGCGCTTTCCTTCTCTGCAGTCCTCTATTTTACCCTCTCTTCTTTCACATTTGCTATCATCTTCCTGTACTGTTCCTTCCTCCCTTCTCCAGGTGACTCCCATTCAGTTTACCACAAGCTGCTGACAGATTGTGTATGCATCCTCCACAGTGAAGTATGGCCCAGCAACCCACACAATAACAAATTCATATTCTATAAGTGTCTCAGCTGCTTTTTGCACATCTGTCCTCTGCAGATGCTTTACTACCTGGCTTCTTTGTTTCTTTACTCTTACCTGTTGCTGCCACTTCGTCCATCTATGTCCTAACTGAATTCACAAATAGCACCATTTTATAATAACACTGGCTGTAAAGCTAGTGGGAGTTTTTTCTGGCCAATGATCAGCCTCTATAGGAAGAGCATATGTGTGTTAAATGTAGAAAAGATGAATGTATATAGAAAGGTTATTTGGGATGAATTTGACTAGAGAAGTTTAGAATGGAAATAGTGGTAAAATTGCTGTGTAGTACCATGCATTCCCTGTCAGGAAGCATTCTATTTGGTAGGAACTGAATATATTCAGGTGGGTCAAGGCAAAAAGGATTTCAGTAGAAGGTGGGAACAGGCTAATGCTAGCAATATGATTTGGTGCACTCAGGGCGGCAGTTTGCAGTAGTGGCAAATACTCTCTTTTGACTATCACTTCTTCATGAAATTAAAAGTAGGTTTCTTCTAAGTGTCCATTTTCCCATAATTTGGAATTTGTTAGGGAAGAGGCAGAATTCTACCTCAGAATTCACCTGCTGAAAGCATACTCAGCAACTTTGGAATAAATGAAGTTTCTTATCTCTTAGACAAGTAAATGGCTAAGAGACAGAAAATTTGAAGAGGACTTTTCAGACACCTGTCCCTATTTGTTCTAGTGGAGTATTAAAGTTTTCAAAATATTTGTCATCAGATCTATCTGGTCCACTTGTCATCCTGTCAAATCCAAATGAAGCTTGCCAAGTCTTTCCATCTGTATCACCCAAACAGGCTTCACTGCCACTTTGTTGTGGGCAAAGCAGATTTGGTGAGAGTCACATTTGGTGCACTGCCAGCTGCAGAGGCATAAGTCCCACATCTCCTCCCACTGCACAAACCAAGAGTTAGAATCTAGCACCCTTATGTCCAGCCTCTGCTGCTAAGTGTACAGTCTGTTCAACCTGCATAAAAGATAATGTCTAATTTAAAAATTTACTTCATTTTAGGGCAAAAATGGACTTCAAGGCTCGCCAGGACTGAAAGGAAAAGCAGGCCTAAAAGGTGAAAAGGTATGTGTCCTGTTAATAACAGACAATCAACCAGATCCCATTTATGCTTGGACAAGTGCTAATTTGGTACAGTCTGAGAGAAAAAATAATATTAATAGGGAATCACAGGAAGAATTTTTAAAAAGTGCTGTTCAGCCATGAATGTGAATGAAGGGTAGCCATAATAGAATCATGAATAGAATTTCAAGAACATGAATAAACTTCAGCTGTAGAAAAAGTTGAGCTTTCACAGGAAAACTAAGGATGATACATGTAACACTTAAAAAAGTAAACTCGATTGTTATATATAACTGCTCTGTGCAACTTACTCCACTGGCTAAGTGATTTAACAGGGGCAATATAGTCATATTACTCCTATGATATGAACATAATGGAAATAAGAGTTAAACCATCTGAAGTAACAACTTGTATTACTTCTGGGATAAAGTGAGTGATAATGGATTAATCTATCATTACAGCATATGTTGTACACAAAATTGGCATTCACCCAGTAACTCCAAGTGCTAGATTAGTAATTCATTTCGTCTGTTTACCAAAACAATTCAGGCTTCATAATATCTCAGCGTTGCCCAGGGGTAGCATTGTTTGTTAACTGTTCCCAGTATGCTACAAGAAGACACTGTGCATATGTTGGCTCTGTTCATTGTACATTCTCCCTCAGTGCTATTCCAGCAGGCTTTTTACTTTGAAATACTCATCATGCTGATGGGCTGCAGTATAGTTCTCATGTTATTTCATGAAAACTGCACCAAACCGCATACTCAAAATATTAGCTTTTAACATAGCTAAAAGGAGGCCCACGGTCAGGTGCCTAAGTACTCTGAACACAGCCAGTTTGTTCTACCCGTCATGAGGGCCAAAGAATAGTCCCCAGCCTTACTTTATTGATTAGAATAGGCATCAGAAGGAGAATGTTTTGATAGCAGGAGAGGCAGCTTAGCCATAGTGAGCTAAGGTTATCTCTGGAAGAAAAAGACTCCTGTAATTTATTCTTGATAACTTACATGGCAGTTTTAATAAAGACATCTTATGCTTTGCTTTCCATTTTTAAAACAGGACTATTATTTTCAAGGGCTACTTCAAAGAGGCGTTGTAGCAAATGTACTAAAAAATCTTAACATATTGAAAAGCACTAAGGAACACTGACAGCTTCATATGCAGAGCTTTTTCTTGGTTATATTTTAACAAACCTAATTCCTGCAGCAGAAAGCAGGACAAACAAGAAGACGCACATCCTGGTCAGTGTGATTTCCTAGGACTTGGTATGTTAGTAGGATGAGCAAAGCTTAAAGAACTGTGTGCACACAAAAAAAATAAAACCAGTTACGCTCTCTAAAGACAGTCAGTTATTTTCCAGCATAATAATATTGAAATTTGAGCAACAATAGCAAGATCCACCTGCCTGTTTCTGGTTCTTTAGTTGAAAATGGAAAGGTGAGAATGAATGGAATGCTACAGATTAGTGTAGAGTAGGGACCTGGCTTATCACTTTTTCACTGTGGTCCTTGTTGTCATGGAAGCAGTAATTTGAGGCTGAATGAAAATCATTGTTCAAACTCAATTAAAGCTCCACCAACATCAGCTACTCATTTGGGATGTCACATGTCAGGGCAACTTGATCTAGTTGAAGGTGTCCCTGCTCATTGCAGGGGGATTGGACTAGATGACCTTTGAAGGTCCCTTCCAACTTAAATTATTCTATGATTCTGTAGATTTGTCACTACACTTCTGATTCTTAAAATTGAAATGATGATCCAAAATGTGCAATCACTCACTTAAAAAGTGAGAGGTGTCAGTCTCAAGGAGTTATCTTGGATGGTGTCCTGATTGAAGGGGAGAATGCAGGCCTGCTGCTTCAAGGACAACCAACTCCAAATGGCTCTCCAGTGGGACTCCATCTATAACTTAAGTTTTTGCAGGCTTTTGTCAGGGCTTTGTCAGGAAGGATGTACCTGCCACACTTGTGCGGTGCAGAGATACAGTGAGATGAGATGCTCTTCGGGAATGGATACAATTAGGCACCTAAGACATGACTGTGATCTAAGTGAGAGGGATTTTTCTTTCTTGTAGTACACACAAAGTGGAAGAAATTGCATTAAAACAAGCACAAAATGCTCACAGAAGCTAATGTAATATTCACTGAAAAAAAGCAAAGGATATGTTGAAATGAAAGTATCTGTAAATGAACATGCTGGCAGACAGTGAAAATAGCCTCAAATTAATTAAACACATTTCCTGTGAATATGACTGAAGCATCACTATAGGAACCATTTGACAAAACCACAGGGAACAAAGAAATTAATGAATACATTTATCTAATGAATTCTCAAGCGTTAAGAGCAAGTGACCAAGAGGCAGGTAAAATTCAGTATTTCCTGCTATTAAATGAGTATATGCATTTAGAGAACATAAAGTGCTAATAAGCCCAGATGAGAAATTTGCAGGTTAGAGGGTAAGCCATAGATGAGTAGAGACTGGTTAGTTATGTCTCTATGACTTCCAGCCCTTTAAGAAAGCTCAGTGCAACCAGTCTGGTTTCTCTCCTCCTGGTGCAAGGTGTGAAGGTCACACCTTACAGCTCTGCAGCAGCGCTAAGGAGGGCAGGAATCTGTGCTATGTGAAAGCATTGTTAGAGGGAAAGCTGAGCTTTTCACTCCCAGTGTTGAGAGAAGCTCTGTGAATTGAGCAGTTACATCGCTCTTTCTTCACCTCTAAATGTATGTCTGTCCTGAAACCAGGATGACCATGCAGGGAGAATGTCCAAAATGCACCCTAAGGAACTCATCAGAATGGTGAACTGTGGTTATTGAGTGCCAAAGGCAAGAAATGCGAGACAGCCAGGGAGGGAGAAGGCAGCACTGTATTTTCTACCGGCATTCCCTCCATCAGATGTAGGTAAAAAGCAAGTGGGCTCAATCACTTTTAGAGGTATACAAGACTTCAAAAAATGAAATTAAGTTAGTGCAAATCCTATGATGAAAACAACATGAATGATAAGCAGTCATAATGTTTTGCTCCGCCAGTTACTTAAGATCTTATTGCCCCCATTTTAGGGGATGCAGATGCATCCTTCTCCCAGAAGAGTTTAAAACACAGAGGCCAAATTTTATATAGTGAATTCTCCCGAACAAGGCAAATAGAAAGTTGAGAATGAAAAGATAAATAATAAAAATATTTCCAATTTACATTAAAACAGTTGAGACAGAAACTCAACTCCTGAGTTGAGTGAAAAATGATGGAGTTGAGCAGAAAATTTAATAGAAGTTGTAAATATCTTAATCAGAAACCCTTCAAACCAACCTCAGCAAAAGGATAGGAGTGTTGCAAGAAAGCCAAAGTAGAAGAGATGGTAGTAATTACGAGAGAAAATGACACAGTTCTGAACAGGATTTTTCAATGTCTTGGCAGCAGATAAAGGTCAACACATGGAATAATCATGCCATTTGGTATTGGAAAAAGTATTACAGACGGTACCAGTGACATGAAAAAATTACTCATTGAGTACCATGCTGTACTTTTTTATTTATGGGGGAACAGGCGTATGATGTACTCTAAAAATGTAAGACCAACAGTAAAACATTCTGACAGGAAATTTACACTGTCTAACACTGTTAATGCTGCTTGTACATTAGCAAAATCATTGCAGAATTTGGAAAGGGCAAAGTCCTTTCTTTCCCAATGCAAAGATCATGTTTCTTGGGAGCTTGTCTTAGAAATGAATAAAGTTCAACTCTGCTCATAGCATCAAAGCAGACACATTTGTTATTCCTTGTGACTAGAAATTCACACAGATTGCAGCCAGTGCTGAAAAATCCTGCTCTGCATTTATATGATTAAATCCTTGTTGATTTATTTTCATTCCTGTTTTAGGGCGATCCTGGTGAGGGATTGCCAGGACCCCCTGGACCACCAGGACCCGCAGGACCATCTGCTCCTTCCAGAGGATTAGTGAGTATTTGGGCTTCTCTGTCATTGAGCTCAGCTTACCACAGAGGAATACAGAACTAAACAGAAGATTTCCTCTTGGAAAGTAGCCTGACTGCTACAGAGATAATCATGTTTTCTAAAACACTCATGAAGAAATGCAAATAAATGGCTGGCTAAAGTGTAATGTAATGTACGTAAACACAGAGTATTCACATTTTAAAAATCCAGTCGATGTGTGTGCTCTCCTAGGCAAAATCAATTATATATGTGAGAACAACAGACCAAAATTTCCTTTAAAAGGCATTATAAATCTGAATTATTCATTTCTTCCCTTTACTGAACACAGAAATAGTTTGACAGTCACTTACGTTTGCTATCATTAAATACTACAGCACATACCAGCATGGTGACAGTGTTTATATGGTGAATGCTCAGTACTTAGGCAATGTTAAAGAATACGTTTCAGCTTCATCTCTTTTTTGTACTTGGAACTTTACCACTGTTTCCATGAGGATACATGTGTATGCAGCTTAAAAAGAATTTTCAATTCATGATGTGGGACCTGATTTTACATGTAGACACAGCCCACCACTAACAGCAGTGGAAGTTCTGTAGTGGACATTTAAACAAAACTATCTGTCACACTGGGTATTGTATTTAACAAGGTAGATGGCTTACAACGTATTTCAGTGACCAAAGTGGATTATATGCTTCCCTAATCTAGGGCCTGCTAAATTGTATCAATCTGGTTTTGTAGCATCAAACAGTAACAGTGTTATGAAGGGCTGCACCATTTAGCCTCCACTGATCCAGACTTGAAGATAGCTTCATATCACTAGGAGAAGGTCGTCCAGTCCAACAACTTTTCTCATCCAAAGACCACTTCTTTAAATGTAGCAGTGAAGACCAGGTCCTGCATCCCCTTTACTTTCCTGTTGTCTGTGACAGCAAGATTCAAGACCTCTTGCTCTCACGTGAAGGAAGTCTCAGTGCAGCCAGGGATCACAGGGCTTTTGAAACGTTAGCTTTGATACTACTTAACTATAACTGATATGGGTACTGGTTCTCTATGCACTCTGGGCTGTGGTTTACAAAGCATACACAAGCTATGAAATTCATCAAGGACTTGCAATGGGAATCTGTAGTTAATTTACTTTTATACAAGATGACATTATTTCATTTTAAATGTGGTGGAACTCACATGTAAAAAAGTCATACTTCAACGGCCAAGCTTGTTGCACATCTTGGTTTATTCTTTTAATTTGTAAAATTATGAGTTCTATAAAACTTTCATAGCAAGTTCTATAAAAATGGATAACTGGACTTCATTTCACTTTGCTGTATATACTATGCAGAGAAATCATGGCAAATTTTCCATGAATAATACTTTTTTTTTCTCTAGCAGTTTTAAAAAAAATTTTGACGGTATGTATGCTGAGTGTAGTTTTTACTATAGGTTCCACAACATAGGAAGACTGTTGAAAGCTGAAAAAGCTCGAATCTATGAAATTGTCTTATAGATGACTACAACTAGATTGCAATACTAAACCCAAACCTTTTTCTAACAAAATATTTTAGAAAATGCTTTGTTAATTTCCCTTTATAAACTGCCTCTTTAGGTTCAAGGTGTAGGAATCTTAGAATCTGGCTTTTGACCTAAAAGACACAATCTAAGAAACAGTGGCTATTTGTTTAGGCAGGTAGCACCTCACAGATTGGTGTCATTGGCAAATGGTCATTGGGTGCATTCAATCCCACTGTCCATGTTGCCAACAAAGATGTTAAACACTATCAGTCTCAATACTGACCTCTGAGGGACACCACTTACTACTGATCTCCATGTGGACATTGAGTTGGTATGAAACACCAGAAACATGACTGAAATGTTTTACAAATTGCATTACAGTTTTCACAATTTATAACAGTGGGCTGCAGAGATACTGACTATAATTGTATTTGCAGTAATTGTCAAGTGATATTTTAATTTGCAACTTTAGAAGCAGTATTTTAAAATCAAATTCTCCTAATTTCAGAATAGACTGGACCCTGAAGAATCAGGTTCTGGAGACATTGATAGAGAAATTGAGATTTTAAGAGTAAGTATATATTGATGTTTATTTCTCACTAGCATAATAAAGAGGTTTGCTTTACTCATCCAGACTGTAGAAGGTCCATTTCACAATGCAGATTTTGTACACGCTTAATTCACAGCATCCAGAAATGCTTTGTAGGGTTTCATTTCAAGATCTGAAAAGGCCTAAGTGTATGTGAGTGAGGAAGAAGTATGAGAAAGAAAGAGGACAACAAAGAAGTAATAGCAAGAGGACTTTTTAAAATGAGAACATGCTTTTAATCTGATTCTGAGAAGACAGTAAAGAGGAGAGAGATGGGAATTATATTATTCTTTGCTTCCTTTAATTTGTAATACCTGTTCTAAAAAATTAAATATGTCTGTATGAAATATTTTACGCTACAACTTCCACTGCTGATCTACTTTGATGGCAATTTGAACTTTCCTGTATCCTTGCCCTTGTCATGAATTGTAACACTGTCACATGAAGGCTGGGTAGCAGAGAGAGATGTTTCAGCTTAGCGAAAGTTAGTAAGATTTTCATGTACATGTTCCTGAGTAAGGTTCTCTGGACTATGTAAAATGGGAGACCAGACTTCTGTCCCTGGGAAGGAGTGCCATGTCCCAAAATTTCAAACTGTTCACATCTGCCTGCTAATGCAGTCAGTAATAAGGATGGATTTGCACATGAGAAAGAATATTTGCAAACATACTATTTCTCCCCAAGTAATGTATTTCTTTCACTTTATTCAGTTTAAATGTTCATGTCCACACAGAATAGATCTTTGGAGCAGATGCCATTTTTACAGCACTAAGCACAGTGACATCTTGACCATGACCACAGATTCTCAGTGTTGCAGCAAAAGCATCAAGAAACCCCTTGAAATAAATAGCGACAAAACTAACCAGTTCCCCATATTCAGTGATCCCTTCATTTCATTTTGGTTAAGCTTAGCATTAGATTGGTCATTGGTATATCTCTAAGATCTTTCCTGCATTACAGAGAGCTGAGACAGAATTTTTTGGGTTCTAACTTCCTGCTTGCTGTGCATGCCATGAGGTGGCACAATTCAAAGAGCAAGGATGGAAGAGGCCAGTGTGACCCTAGGTGGAACGTGTATCTGTGAATATAAAATAGTTTTATGAATCTGAACAGTCTGTTTGAATTTTTCCTAGTCCATATATATGCAAATGAACCTGGCTAGGGTCATTTCTAACAATGCTACTGATTTATCCAGGGTCCTCCTGGGCCACCAGGTCCTCCTGGCCTGCCTGGTCTTCCAGGAAAGCCTGCACCCGATTCAAGTGTAGGACCTCCAGGGTCACTAGGGGAAGATGGAGCTTCTGGTGAATCAGGCCCTGAGGTGAGTACCCATTTGTGCACAAACATTAATGTTGTTTCTGCCCTACGCCACTAAGTGCCAAGGCTCACAGCCCATATAATTCTTACTAATATTGCAGAATATTTTCAATTTAAGAGCTTGGAGCTTTCAAATTAAGAGCTTTTTATAAAAAAAATAATAAAATAAATGTCTAGTTAACCAAAGCATATTACTCCACAGCAGGATGTATATTTGGCAGACATACTAGTGAATCTGGACCAGAATAAATAAAAAGTAAGGATGTTTTTACCAGCACTGAATAAGGTTAAGGATTATTTTTCCTGTGGTGCTTTCCAGAAAATGAAGTTTGCTAAATCACTTACCTAATCTGCAGGGAATTTTTAGCATAAATTGAATTTTCCTCCTTCAGGAAATCTCCTCCTTCTTTTTCTTCAGCTACATAGAGACACTTATTCCCACTAAGTGCTATGAATACTTCAGACTAAGAGAATGGCATGTGCTAAAGACCATGGCACTGCAGCAGTTTAGACATATGCTTCATTGTACCTTTTGTCTCACTTTAAGCATGAACATAAGTCCTTCTATAATATAACTAGGAAAAAGGCATAGCTTTTCTACATAAATGCAACACCTGGCTAGTCTTTCCTTGCTTTCAATTGATTACCTTACTTTGTATTTTAATTGTCTGAAAGTAAGCTATTTCGTCACTGAATGAATGGCTTAAACCTAGCAAAAAACCACAAAAAATCCTCTGGGATTTAGGAAGAGTATCAAGTGTTCTCAAAAGTCCTGCAGAGACCTGTCATGAAAATACCTATTTTGGCAACATTTCTCAGAACTACAGTATCTTCAGAACCACAGTATCCTCAGAGAATAATTATAGGTCTTCTGCCTTCTAACATAAGGCCAGTGTTGCTCCCAAGTGCTCATATACTTAAAATTGAAAATCATTTTTTAGTGAAATGAAGACTTTTAGCATCAGAAGCAGTTTGCTCTATGACTAGGCATGTCTTCCCATAAAAGAAGATTTTTTTTTATGTTTAGATAAAAATTCTAAAAAAAAAAAAAAAAAAAGCAAAATTTAAAAATGTAAAAAAAAAGAAAAGATGAGGTCCATTCACAACAAAACTTTTTGGATGGGAATCCTCATTCAGTAACACATAACTAAAGGTTTTCAGTTGCAAATCCTAATTTCAGAAGAGTAGCCAATTACTTGAAGTTGTGTGCAGGCTGAAGTCCCTCCTAAATCAAGAACTTTGTGATGTAATATCTCTTCTGATGAGAAGCATGTCTTGGAAATGTTTGGGTAAAGGCTGCCTTTTGTAAAGGGAAATACCTCTTCACTAACTGCTCTACATTGCGTCTGGTACTGATGCAATATTGATCTGATTAAATACGTATTTTCTAAATGCTATATGAAATTGAAGTGCTTCATGGCATTGTATATGGATATTTTCTATGGTAATTTTTTAAAAATAGTTCACAAATGAATGAATACACCCTGAAGTGAATAACAAATCTGCAAGTGTTGCTTGCTAGCTACATGAGAGAGACTACTCAAAAGCTGTAAAGGAAACAAGCAATTTTGGAGCAATGAAACTTAAACTTGCTAAGCACTTAAGAGAAAATAGTCACTAAAATTTAGAACAATTATTGTTGTTAGCCCAACCTCTCTTCTAATCCTCCTCTGTCTATGTAATCATTGCAAAATACAACATGATTATATTTGAAGCATACTGAAAATATTTCCTTTTAATATTAAAAAGAATTGATTAGTTATTTTATCACATACAGTGCATCTAAAGGGAAAAAATGGAGGGAGGAGGAGGTAAGGAGTACAGGGAAAATGAGGCCTTCGTGACTATTCTGAAAACACCAGAGAAAAATAATGTTTTCCATCTCCTTCTGCAGCCATATATACCCTTCCCTAAAATAGATGAATAAACAAATGGATAAAAGACTCTCAGAGGCCAGAATGTACACTTGTAAATTTAATGAAAGGCTATCAGTAAAAAAACATAGGGCATATAAATATGTGTGTAACTGTTCCCTTTCTTGCATGTATAGTTACTGAGGATTGGACTTCAATACTGTACTGATTGATTGGTTGACCCTACAAAGCCATTTTTTCCCAGCCAGGCTGCTCACTCAAATGCATGCTATGTCATGGATACAACACAATTGGGTGAAGACCTAAAAATACATTTCTCAAGGCAAAATTAAAGTGAGGAACACAGAAAACCTGGACCACTTTCTGACTTTGTCAATACCATCACTTTCTCAGCTAGCACTCATCTGGCACTGAGATTTCCAAAAGTGCTGGTGTGCTGCCAGCTGATGGGTTGCTGATGGTGGCTGATGTGCCACCATCAACCCCCATCACATCTGTAGTAGTGTTGTCAAAACCTGCTTGGATAGACTATTTTTCACACTAATTTTATATTTACATTATGCTGGTTTATATTATTTTGTATTATTTTGTGATTGATTTATATTTTTATATATGTATCATTTGAAATATATTTAGATACGGTTTTGATACAAAGCAAAACCCTCAAGACAAGAAACACAAATGTTAGAACTTAATGGTGGTATGTGCTGCCTGGTGCTACACATTCGTCTTTCATAATGCTGTATCACCAGTTGATCCAAAATATTTGTACTGTCAAGTGGCACCTGCTTTAGATTTACTATCATCTACAGGGTCCTCAAGGTCCGCCTGGTCTTGATGGAGTGGCTGGCCCACCAGGACGCAAGGGAGAAAAGGTAAGCCTGTCTTGCTCCCACTTCAGTGGAAAACCTTTGTCAATTCTAGGCTGTAAAAATCATAAATAATTGTCCCTGCAATGCAGTGTTGGCTGGCTTCAATTGGTTTTAATTGAATATGGCTGCTAATAGCCTATTAGAATGTATCCCAAAAAGGCATATTCAGAAATCCAGAATTCTGTGTTGGGTACAGTCTCATTTTCTGCAGCATGCGGTATTCAAAATTCAGTATGAGCTACTTTTGGGGAGAAAGAAAGAACTCCAGCTAGTCCAGATTGGCACAGACTGTCAGCATATTCCCTGCAGCAGCCCATATTTGCCTTAACTGCTGACTACTCCACTGCTGCTGCCCCCAGCTAGGATATCCCACTCCCACATTTGTGGTAGTTCCAGCTTTCCCTCACCCCTTAATGAGACATTTCAGCATCCTAACCTGGCAGCAAGGAGGTACTTAGTTTTCTATTTACTTGCTGCACTGACTGGCTTCATGCTTGATCAGATGAGTACTTTATCTAGAAAAAGGGGAGGAGTGGGGAACATATAGATGAAAGCAAGGGATCATAGCATCCAGCAGATAGATTTTCTTGTGTTGCCATAGAACCAAAAACTACATATTGCAGAATTGCCTCTCTTTTTTAAGTTTCCCCAAATTGTTGCATCCATTTGTTTGCACCCAATTTTAAGAAGAATGTGGACAAGACAGAGACAGTGCAGCAAAGAGCTATGGAGATAGCCAGAGGCCTTGAGTACATGTCTGATGAGGAGAGGCTGAAGAAGCTCAAACCATCTAATCTGGGGAAAAGGAGGCAAAAACATGCTCAGCAGATATAAAGACATAATTATAACCCTTTAATGAGGGCTAGTGAGTCTCTATTTGAAATACCGCATCCATTTTTCTGCACTCCACTTCAAGAAGACTGTGGAGAAGATAGAGACAAAGACTCCAGGAAAATGTCATCCTCTGTTGAGCTTTCGCACCATTGTCCATTCACAAGATCTTGAAAATACATTCCCAAGCGTACATTGAAAGCTGACACACTGTAAGGGAAATGAAATGGACAGAATATTGTTTTGTTGGGTTTTTTTAAATCACAAGAGGTTTTTAAAAAATTCTCCTCTGGAGGATGAAAAATCTGAGTTGTGATTTCAAAAGCCTGAGGTTGGTAAAACTGCAGCACACGCTGGAACTAGCAGCTATCAAGAAGATGCAGTATATATGTTACAAAGCAGGCATCAAAATCTTGTGTCCATTGTAATCAGTGATACATGTTTTATAAAAAGAAGTCTGAGAATAGAAAGAAGTCTAGCTGAAATTAACTGATCCTGAATCACATATTATAGGAAGAGACTAACATGGAAAGGGAAGTAATTGGAAGAAAGATTAAATGTTCACAAAGGGCATAATCTTCAAAAAACAAGGACAAAACCTCCAATGTTTTGCCTTTCTGAGCCTGTTTTCTGCATTGTGTATATTTGATGAAATTTTAGTTAGAATTGTGGCACCACATATTTGCACCTGATCAATACAATCCCCAGCACCTTGGGATAATAGTATTTTTCCATTTCTACTAAAAATCTGGATTTAACCTATATTGCAATTTCTATTTTTAATCATTATTCCAGATTAATCCAGAGATGATTATGGGGGGAAACTGCAGGTTGCATTGAAAATAAAGTCACTTTATTCCTTGGAGTGAAATTTGGTGGGAGTTTTGCCATTACTTTGGGAAGAAAACATTGTTATAATTTTAATCCTAGTCCTTATTCATTTTTTTCATACCTCACTTGAGCAATATTTCTATTGAATGAGTAAGGACAGGAGCTTGCCAGTATAACAATTAATTCTGTTAGATTCAGTGCAATTTGGAAAAGAAGTATTTGCGTGCCATGAATTTCTGTCCACTGCAAGAACTAGAAGTGGAAAAAAAAGTATCTAAGAAAATTAAAAAAGCAAATCAACTTGATTGCTGCAGAGAAGCCTTAAAATCATATCAGTCGTCATATCCCTTGTTCGGAATGGTGCCCTAGACAACCAGACCAGAGCTATTCATTTGTTGCTATAACTCCTGAATCACAGATTGTTTTCTTTTTAACTAAGAGGTCTAGTGTTTCATATAAAGAACATTATGATATAAAATTAAACAACAAATCTGTGGGCATTTGAATTAAGTAAAAATATCATGAGTGTGTTTTTGTTGTGTGTTTAATGTTCTTACTGTAAGTAATTAGGATTGGTTTTCTTTTACAGGGTGATAAAGGTCTTCCTGGTTCTGTTGGTCCAAAGGTAAAAAAATTAAAAAAGCTTCTTTATAGGACAACTGTTTCACTGCAATAAAACATGTCACTGAAAAGGTCTGAAAAGAGTAAAACTTTATTATTGTGAAAACTAATGAAGCTGGCAAACTTGGCTTCTCAGCTAGCCACTGTACTTCTCTGAGAAGTGTGGCCAAAAGGTTGAGAGAGATGGTTTTTCCCTCATCTCTCATGAGACCGCACCTGGAGTACTATGTTTAGCTCTGGGACCCCTAGCATAAGAAAGACATGCACCTGCTTTAGTGGGTCCAGGGGAGAGCCATGAAGATGATCAGAGGGATGCCCCCTCCTTGAAAGTGTTCAAGGCCAGGTTGGATGGGGCTTTGAGAAAGGTATCCCTGCCCATGGCAGGGAGGTTGGATCCACATGATCTTTCACGTCCCTTCCAACACAAAACATTCTATGGTTCTGTGATTCTACTTACTTGCATTTACTTATTCATGTTCTGTTTACCAATAGATTGACCTTTTATTTTAGGGTGATACTGGAGACACTGGATCAATAGGCCCTAAAGGAGAAGCTGGTGCTATTGGGTCTCCTGGGAAACCTGGACCACCAGGACCTCCTGGCCCCCCTGGACCTCCTGGACCTCCTGGACCCCCAGGACTGAGCTACAGTTTGGGATTTGAGGTATTTTGCTGTCATGGAGTTTGTAGTAGCTTTGGATCTACTTCCTTCAGAGGAAGCTGAACTGATGACAGATGACAGTAATTTCAAGATTGAAATTTGCCTACAATTGCATTTACATTTGACCATATAATTGACCATGCTAGACTATGGAATTAATAGATTTATTGGGGCAATTTTCATGAAACTATTCAATCAGATACTATTTTTGATGTTTATATCATTGCTAATATAAAATACTCAAATACTGCACTACAAGGGAAAACTTCAACACTATTTTTTTCATGTAAATAATTTAAAGCAATGATTTAAATACATATAGAGACCTGACAGTATTTGTTGAAATCAAATCGCAGGTCCCCTTAAGCTATGACATCCCTCGCTGTCATTCTTGAGGCTACAAGTTTAGTTTAGGCATGTCACTTACGTAGCACGTAAACACAGAGACAGATGTTGGACATTTCTGACCTCATGGTCTGTTCTACTCAAATGAAAAGTGTTCTATTAAAAAAAAAAAAAACAAAAAAAAAAAAAGGAAAACCAGAACAAAAAATGATAAATTGCAGATGCTGCTTTTTCTGCTTCTGAAAGTATCTTCATCACTTTAAAATATGACATCTGGCCAGCTCAAACTGAGTTTAACATGTCTTTTGAGAACTGCTCAATTTGGAGCAGCAAGTGGCTTTGCAGAAAAGAAAGGCAAAGGGAGTACACTCAGGTTCGAAAGCAATAGCTGCTGCATTAACATATTTATGAAGAGAGGCTGGAAAATTGCCTGTATCAGCATTGACATGTAAGTCATCCTTTTTTTAATATTTCCATGCATTTTTCATTTGTAATTTAGGTGTTTAGCTCAGGAAAGTCTTTCCAGGGTCTTCTTGTTTTTACATCATGGGGTATAATACAAGTTTGCATAGAAACTGAGGGCAGTTTCAGCAGAGAAATAAACAGTGTCCAACCAAAACTGTGGCGATCTGTAGAACTGCTTCAGTAAAGTGGTGATGTTTAAAATATGCCAGTTTACTCACACATTTCTCCTAGGATTTGCCTCTTTTGTATTTCTTTTTTCTTTACTCTAGAGACACTTCAAGTACTCCAAGAACAGAGGTGACCACTAATTCTTGTTCAGAGACATATTCTGGTTTCTGGTGTCCAACTAAATAATGTTGTACTGTATTCATTACTGGTTAATAATCTCACTGATGTCAGTGGCTTTTAATGAATGAAAAATCTCTCAAGCATTTCACAAGTTCTTAATCACCAGCACTGTAATTGTTAGCAAGGAACAGCATAAAGTCTGAGCATACAAACACTCCATTGCCTTAACTTAGGCGCACCATAAAGGCTAGTATAGACTCTTCCCCTGAATAAACATGTCTTTGTCTCCGAAGGAGATAAGGACAATGGTAAGCCACATATTCATCCTAGTCCTGGTCTGAGTTTTAGCCCAGGATGATGGCTTGTCTGACTTAGAGTCATCTTCTGTGACCCTTGAGGATCCAGTGTTAAGAGATTCTCATCTTCCCCATTCACACTATTTGAGTAGAAGGCAGCTTTGCCTCATTGTGCCACCAGAGTTCCTCAGTACATCGGTATTTAGGACCAAACTCTGTCAGTTCTGATACCTAGGTCTCAGTGGAGTAAAGTTAGCAGATGAGCAGAAGAGAGTGGAAACAGGAAGTCCCCAGTTTTACGGACACAAACACAGAAGGATCCCAGCTCTAACTGCAGTAGCAGTATCTTGACTGGCTTCATCTTGGACTTCATCTATTCCAAACAGAATTAGCATGATTGTCTTTTCCCGGAGAGGAATATAACTGTTAACAGGCTTGCTAGTTCTAGCTGATCTTTTGGATGCTCACCCCTGCCATCTGTTAAGGCAGCACTCTGGTCTGCCAGTTCATCAGGGCAACACTACCTTTTGGTTGGCAGTCTGTTTATTGCTGTAAGGCTGTTTCTGTGAAACATTCCTGTTAGCACTTGTTAGCATCTGTGATCAGCTATGTGCAAAAACCAAATGGCATGGGGTTTGCCGGCACTTACGCTTGCCAAAAAAACAGTTTGAGCTGCAGAAGGTACCTGGTAAACCCATTAAAAACATGCAGATGTCAGAAGCGATGGTGTGTAATACAAAGCAAGTGTCAAGCACTCACTTAAAGGGAAAAATATATTGGCACAGACAAGCAAGGGAAAGAAGGACTCAGAAGCATAGCTTGTGGTTTAATATAAGTAGCAAGTATTTAGTTAAACAGGGCAAAAATATCAGCAGATTATGTATTGATATTTGACACACCGATAGCTGTTGGAGAAGCAAAATAGAAGTCTGAATAATTCAGTCTCAGGTGGAGTTGCATGAAAGGACTTTAACCAATCTGATGACTCAATGTCTCCCACCATGGTCCTTGAAAGGAAGGACCTGATTCCAGCTGTGCACTCTTTCTGCTTCTTTTATTTTTGCTCTCATGGAGTTGATGAGAAGGGGCAAAAGACTTCTTCACTGGAGTCAGATCTGTTGATGTTTTCCATAACTTGGGCATTAGGTTGTCATTCCATAGCAGCATAAGCTGATCTAATTGGTCTTCCACCTTTACCTTGACACCATCTCCAGAGTGCATCAGACCTATGGTAATCTGAGCCATTTCAAGTCACTAACTAGCAAAAAGCTAAGTAGGCAAGAAGTATAGGATCTCTAAACATGATAAGCTGATACAAGGTCTCATTGTCACTAAGAGGAAGAGATTCTGCTTTGCTACTGCTACTAGCTAAAGCCATTCTTGGCACATGCCTGCCCTTCACAAGCACTAACATCCAGTGTTCCATCAATACTTCCACAAGCCAATTTAATTTACTAACATTCCAGAGAACCATCCCACCCTCAAAAAGTAAAGTATTTTCTGCCATTTACGTGATTTAAAGTGACTCACACAAAGTGAGAGGATTAAACACATGGCACTGATGTTGAAAATGAAGGCTGTGTGGCTGTGAGCAGCGAAGTGGAGCAAAGAAAGATCAAGATTTTCCCTTTTCAGAAAAAAAGAAACAATTAAGCCCATGCAGCTGCATTTAAAACTGCAGCTAAAAGCAAATGAACAATTTCCTTCTGGCATGGTTCATCCAAATGGTTTGAAGTACAGTCTGACAAATTCTAGATCAAGAATAAGGCAAGGTAAAGGAATATATGGCTGTGGTGGTGCTGGGGATAAAACAGATTATTACAGCAGTCTGCAATTTTATTTCTTTGGCTGCTTTAGAACTGGCAGCTCCTGGTTCTGACATGGATTGGTAAATTGGCAAGACTGTAAAGACCAGAGTTTCTGTAAGGGAGATCAACATGTCCTTATTGCATTTGAGCAGAGCCTATCTCCAGAATATCATATATTGGTCAAAAAAGGGTTCATGAGAAAAGACGAATATATTTCTGTTCAGTATCTTTCCAGCTTTCTACAGGACTCCACAAAACAGAGTAGTTGGGAAAACAAACAAAAAAAAATGCCACAAACAAAAAACCAACCAACCAAACAAACAAAAAAAAAACCCCAAAACAAAACAAAACAAACAAACCAAAGCAAACAAACCAACCAAATGACAAATTCTATAGTGTTTTTTTCTCTTGCATTAGGACATGGAAGGATCAGGTAGCACTGACCCATTAAGTGAATCCAGAATTCCAGGATCAAGAGGGCCAAAGGTAAGTGGATGCTTTGGAAGAAGGGAACATTGCTTGGTTTTTAAGTTGTTTTTCGTGTCCTGCTCTCTGCTTTTTGAAAACAGAGAGCCCCAGTCAGCTGTAGATTTGGAGTCACTGCATGGGATGCAATTGCTTTAGAATACCATAACAATAACTGTGTCCTCCAAAGAATCTGAATGATATTTCTCTGATGCCTAGTTAGGTGATGATTTTAGATTCTGCTTTGAGAGGGCAAAGGATAAAATATTCTTTTATTATTATTATCTAGCTCTCTATTTCCTGTTTTACCCTTACAGATGCCCTTCTTGTTTATGAAGATGAATTACATATATTACTGAAATCGAAATGTCATAGTTTAACAATCAAATGTGCGTAATCTGAAATGCCACTTTTAAACTAAAGAAATGTTCCCAGGAGTGTGGAAGCAATGTCCCAGAATAAGGGATGTTTTTTCCTCTATCACTGTGTCTTAGGAGATTTTTGGTAGTGTGGGCTGCCTTAAAACACCAAGTAGGGAATATGGGAATACAATGCATCAGTTCTTACCAGAACATTTAGATTTATCCTTATTCTCAGCAATAACATCAAAAATGCAGCCTGTGGTGCCTTCCCTAAAGCAGGCAATTATCCAGCATTCCTTCTCCCAGAGCTGTCTGCATTGTTCTAGTTTGGTCTTCAGAAGTCCTGCCCCTGCACTCAGTCCAAAAGAAACATTCAAACTTTCAAAGCATAGCTTTGACAGACTAAATCTTGCTACCCAAATTTGGAGAAAGTGATGATGATGACCTTCAGTTATGGTAGAAGAAAACTCAATCACTCTGTCGAATTCTTTTTCTTCCATTCAACTTTCTAAAATGATTGATAATGAACTGTTGTTCATTTTACCATCAGAGTCATAATTGTATGTTACAACTCATGTCACCATATAGAGACAAGAGAGGGATTTGCATCCCCAAATGTTTGTTTCAAGCTACTTTTAAACCCAGCAAGACAACACCATGTTGTCTTTAAACTCATCACATATCCTAATTTTAGCCAAGGAGGCAAATTAAAAAAATTGTATGCCATTGAAAGCAATCCCTTGCAACAAATGCACTTGAACAGCTTTATTTCTCATATTTTCTAAAAATATGTATAGTATGCAGTGAGAAGATTAAAGTTGTCTTTGAAAGAAAAAAGATCTTTAGATCTTTGCATGATAATGTAGAGCATGGCAGTATTTATTAGAACAACAACTCTAAAACAGTGCTTACATTTTATTACTCTCCATTGATACTACTGGTCTCCAACATTGTTTTTTGGGTTTTTGTTGGGTTTATGAATTAGGGTTTTTTATGAGAAAATTTGTTATGAAAGGCTATGTGGACTTCACAGTAAATTCAATGTAATTTTATAGGGTTTTGCAGGAAGACATGGACAGAGTGGGCCATTAGGACTGAAGGTATCCTGTACAACAAGGAACACCTGAAAGCTAACCTATTTTGCTTTTGCCTATATTTTTTTTCTATATTCCCAGAATTTGCCTTAACAAAACAGCTTTTGTTTAACATTCATATACTGACTAAGTATGGGACTAATGTTATTCCTGTTCACACTGTGTATCCACTCAGAATGTGTATTAATAGAACTATTTTACATCCACACCAGAACAGTGAGCAAGTATCAGCTGAGCCATTACATTCCAAGGTACTTGGTGCATTTTTGTTTAAATTTTTTAGGACATTTGGTAGTTTCTCTTTGTTGTTTATTTATACACCGTTCTGGTTTCCAAGAGGTTACACATACGCTGTTGAAAGAGAAACCTGCAGAAAGAGACCTTCTGGCATGATCCCAGAAAGCGATAGGAAAATGTTCTAGAAGATGCTGAGAGAAAGAAGGGAGATGCCATGACTACTATGCCTTGGTTTTTATTTGAGCTCAGTAGTGACTGAATTTTTCCACGTTGATGCTGCTATTAGTTAAGTAACCCATGAGAAAAAAATGCAGAGATTAAAAAAAAAAAAACAGAAAAAAAGGGCAAATTCGTATCTGGCCAGACCTCTACAACTAGGGTCTATACACATCCGATTATAGGGCTGATAAAGTCTCTCCATTGGGTACTGCTCCTGTTAATGCTGGAGAACAACATTATTTATGAGTGAAAAATTCAAGTATTTGCACAGCATGTGTTAGTGAATGATACTGCAAAAGACTGTCTAGAATAGACATGCTATCACATGATGCTGCTTTATGGACATGCCGAGTGTCCATGCTTAAAATATATATATTGTTACAAATTTATTCTCTGCCCTTAACTGGAAATTTTGGTTCTAAAGTATGGTGCAAATACTGTTTCACAAAGACTTCAGAAATGGAGGTAAGCATGATTCCCAGCATTTAGGAACTGTGCTGGGACTGAAAAGATAGTCATCAACCTTGGCCAAGAGACTTCACCACCACCTACACTAAGATTTTAGTTGTTTAATCTTGAGTCATTCATCCCCAAGGTCACAGAGACACAGAAAGGAACACATTATTGCCTGACGTCTTACAAAATCAGGTACCCTACAGCAAAATTAATAGAAAGTGGTTATAACACACTACCATTGTCACGGGGATGAATTTTACACCCACTTTTCATGGTTATAAATGACTTCACTAGGCAACAGTGGCAAAACATAACAACCACTCACTTCCAAAAACTAAGAGCTCATACATCATGTGTAGTTTAACACATAGTTATGTTTCATACATTCTTGTCCATCAAATACCCCAGACTAGTAGAGCTGCCAGAGAAGGCCTGCTGTGATCAAATTTTTCTCTTTTTCTTAGCAAGTAAGTATAGATCCAAATTCTGTTTTCACTATTATTATGAAAACTATTTTCATTAAAAAACAGTCTAACAGTCTTCATGCATTCATGAGTATAAGCACTCCTGTCTTTTAGACAGGAAGCATAAAAATAACATTTGAGGCAATGGCTGTAGCTCCTTACTGATTTATTCATGTTTATATTCTCTATCTCATATGAAATAAACTAAATTGCAAGTTCTCTGTCTGTAGTGAAATCAAGGAATCATGTCTACTCAGAGCTAGAGTACTGCAGAATCAGGCCTGAATGTGGAACCGTGCACCACTCATTACATTGCTCATGTTATGACAGAGTGGCTGGGTAGATGGGGAGAGCAGTAGTGTGGTGTAGGCTGAGTTAATTGTGTTTAAGGAAGATGGTGGGTCATTTGTGGAGGCACAAAATCATTGTGGCATTGGTAGACGTGGGGAATGTTACCGTGTGCTGATTTCAGACACCAAAATGAAAGTTCAGGAGTGTGGCTTGGTAGATGCTCAACAAAAATCATGGGTGGTGACCAGAAACTAAGATGTGGGTGGCAACTGGGAGATAAAACCACCAGAACCAATTCACAAATGTATGCTGAGCGTCACTTTACCAAAAAAATGTCCTATTTTTACTAATAATTTCACTCCATTCAGTCTGTTTGTTTGCAAGGAAAGTAAAACATGTTTAAAATCCTTGTGATTACTGTTCATTTTGATATTTGAGCCTTACTGTGTCTCTGTTTCAGGGAGAAGGAGGCAACATTGGTCCACCAGGTTCAAAGGTGGGAAATATATTAACTTGATCTAAAACTTCAGTCATTTCTTCTTATTAGTTGCCTTTTTTCTCTTAATGCACTCGTGGTACCTTGGGTGCTTCACCATCCTCTTTGGAAAGACAATTTCCCTAATGTGCAGGGAATGAAATAGTAAAAAAAAAGCCATAATTTGTCCTAGTTGTCTAATTCATCCCATGCACCAGTGTGCAAACCAGACCTGCTGCTCTGGACTACTGCAGCTTCTAGACATGAGGCCCTGATCGGCAGAGAAACCTGACAGTTTATACTGCTTTGCATGGTATTGGTACTGAAATGGATGGAGTTGGAGTTCGTTGGTTCCTCACCTTTCTTCACTATCATTATGTCTACTCTGGTTTGAACTCCTCTTGAAGCCTTCCCCAAAGCTTCTGTTTTCACCCGTACTGCTTTTTGCCAGGCTCTGGCTGACTTGTGTGGCTCTTGCAGGCATAAGACAGCAGAGGGCGATGTTGGGACTCACAGAAAATTACACACTAAACGCTAAGAAAAAAAAATAATAAAAT
>NW_009932516.1:0-270 GCF_000696875.1 Nestor notabilis
TCAGCAGCTCCTTATCCATCAATGGAGGTCTTCTGGCCATCCTGTCGCACTTCCTTCTAGCCGCGACGCAACGCTCCTGAGCATGTAGCAGATGACCCTTGAATATCAACCAACAGTCTTGGGCCCCCCTGCCCTCTAGGACTATATCCCATGGAACCTTACTAAGCAGGTTCCTGAAGAGGCCAAAGCCTGCTTTCTTGAAGTCCAGGGCAGTGAGCTTGCTGCATGCTCTTCTCACTGTCCTGAGGATCTCAAACTTGACCATCTCAT
>NW_009932516.1:1121-1537 GCF_000696875.1 Nestor notabilis
CCAAACCCCGGACGATGGCCCCACCATTCTATCCATTTATTAACCTGCCAAATGCTCCTAGCTTTTTTAAGTTCTTCCCCTTTATCTTGGAGTTTTGATGAAGAAACTATCTGAGCTCCAGAGCACTTAACCACCACTCCTAGGGCTCTGTAGTCCTCCTTAATGTTTTCCAGGCTACTGCTATCTATATCACTAGCACTCACATGGACGACTAGAAGGGAGTAGTAGTCAGCAGGACTTACTAGACCAAGCAGCCTCTCAACAATATCCCTGATCAGAGCCCCTGGCAGGCAACACACCTCCCTTGAGACTGGGTCAGGCTGACAGATGGGTGTCTTTGTGCTTTTCAAAGTAGAGTCCCCTACTACTATGACCTGTTGCTATTTCCTGGAGGCACCAATAGTGATCCTCTTTAC
>NW_009932517.1:0-5407 GCF_000696875.1 Nestor notabilis
CCCCGCCCCGTCACCAGCCTGCCAGGGTCTCCCGTTTACATCTTCATCCCGCTCTGCTCATCCTCACCTACCTACGCTCATCTTCCTCCCTGTGCTCACCTTCATCCCCTTCCACACACCTTCATTGTTCTCTGCGTGACCTCTCCTCATCCCCATCCTCGCACTGTCACCCCACACTGAACACCTTCATCCCCCTCTTACCGCCCCATATACACCCTCAGCCCCCCATACCCGTCTTTCCCAGACACCCACCCCACCCTGTGGTACCCAGGATGGGGATCTCAGCCCATGCCACTGCGATTTCCCAAGGGAACCCAGCCAGGAGCCGGCCGATGGGTGGTAACGTGCTAAGCCACAGCCGCTGATCGCATGCAAATCCCTGGCCATGACCCAGCCCGACTGTCGGGAATTGTGGCCCTGGGTATGGGCAACACATGGCAAAACCCCAGCCCCACTGGCCATGGGGTCCAGCACATGGTACCCAAAGCCCCCCAAGATCAATCAGGGAGAGGGATCCTCCCTGCGCCCTGCTTGGAGAGGGGATGCTCTTTGCATCCCACCCCTTCTAGAAACATGTTTTTCTAATCTTCGTGCCGAGCTTGGTTGTATTGAAGCATTTTGGGACAAGACAAGCCAACGCTTCAGCCCGTAAAGCGGCGGTCTCCAAAGCATCCAGCGCATTCAGCAATCGTGTGTGATTAATAAAGCCATATCACATTCTTCCACCCTTGGCCTGGTGCTAAGTTGTAAGAAATCTGGCCTCAAAACTGCAACAAAATGGTTGCTATTCTCCAAGGGCTGCTCAGAGCCCTCGTTACTCATCCCTTACTTGGGCAAAAATGACATTGACTGCTCCTGGAGATGACAGCCTTAATTGAGTTCAATAAGAGTTTAGGCTGAGTAAGGCATGAGCAAACAAGCATGCGTTAGCCCATGAATAAAAGCCTGATCTGCAAACGTTTAGGAACACATGGAACGCCATGCAGGGGAGTACCAAGGGGTTCACCGCTGTGCCAGGCCTGGTTCAGCTCCGGCTTCAGCTTGGCTACAGCATCCAACCCAACCGCTGGCACCACTGGGATGCACTGGTTCCGGATTGTGGTGATCCAAGCCCAGGTTGGTGGTTTGTTTCAGTCCTGTCTCTTTATTTGTATTTCTTTGCCTCCTTCAGAAGTCCATAATCCCTGTTTCTGCTTTTCTTCGTCCACTGGTGGGAACAGCAACTTCCTTTCCCAAATTATAATATAAAAGAGCTGCAAGCAGCAACGCCATAAATAATATTTTCTTACGGCCAGAACATCCAAGTCTAGGCAAGACACCAAGAACAGCTACAACATTGTAAAACTCCAACACTTCTCCAGAATGGATTCACTAATTAAAAAATGATTCCTTTTAAAAGCACGTGGGAAATATTGGCTTTCCCATTACTGCCTGACGCTTGCTGTGGCAAGCAAGACCCTATCCTGCAAACCCCCAGCCCAAAAGTCTGCCTTTCACTCTCAAAAAATGTCCCCAAAATAAATACACAGGGAGGGGAGGGGAAAGGAAAACACCTCATCCCCCTCACTTCTTTAATTCATTAATGTATCACCACTTCAAAGCACAGAGCAAGAGCCCCTGCAGCTGAGGCAATGCTATCTGCTGGGCATTGCACTCACTGGGAACCCACCCAACAGCTCCAGCCCTTCCATTGCTTGGTGAGGAGTTATCCCACATGGCCTTCCCTCCTGGACCTGCTGGGATTGGATCCAGCCCCTTCCCTCCACAGGTGGCCCAGCCATGGGGCATTCGGCCTTTTGGGTTTGGGGCAGAGCAGAAACAGAGAAGAGCCCCCCCCTTCCATCCTCCTGCTCAGCTCTGGACCAGCATCCTTCCACCCCTTGGAGCGGGATGGGGATGCAGCACCCAGCGCCTGCAAGAGGCACCAGCACCACAGTGACGTTGGTCCTGGCTCAGCATCAAGCTGGAACCTCCTTTATTTTTTCCTCCCCTTTGCCTTATAACCATCTTTGCAAAAACTAAACACATTTCCCAGGAGGTTCCCTTGAGGAGCTGTTGACAGTTGCTGCTGGCCACTGGCCATGCTCATGCCCACAAGCACTTCATGGGGTTAAATCTATCCTTACCCCACCAGCCTAACACCAACCCCCTGAAATGAAGCTTCAGAAACCTCAAAGCCTTCCTGGTGCAGGGAAAACATCATCCCTGGGGCCAGAGAAAACCCTTTCTCCAAGGAAGATGTGCACTTTGAGCTCAAATGCCATTGATAAAGCTCCTTCTTCTCTCTCTTTTCCTTTTTCTCCTGATCTTTTCTTGCGGCAAGCATTCCTTTCACACCCACGCACCCCCGGCATTCCCAACCATTGGTCTGCCGGCGCATCCGTCACACTTTCCGTCGGCCAAAGTAGATACACATTTCAACTGCTTCCATTCCTGTCTCCTCTGGTGTTAACAGCCAGCGCAAACAAAGGGCCCGAGCATCCATCGCCCTACTAAATTGTTTGCATTTGTTCTTTTGTGCTGCAGTTGGTTTGGGTTAGAGGGTTTGTGTAAGTGATTTGGGGTTCAGGGATGGGGTGGCACGGCCTTGGTCACCCATGGCAGAGGGTTTCACTCCGCTTGTGCTGCAGCCTGCGAATGCCAAGGGGTTTGCAAGCAACAATGGGCAACACGGAGGCTTTTTGGGTGAGGAGAGGGAGAAACTCCCCAGGGAGCAGCTGGGATATCGGCAGCTCATGCTCCAGCGAGAGCCTGGGGAGCCCTAACCCCTTTTTCTCATCCCACTTTGGCTTTTCTGCTTCCGTCAGAGGGAACAGGGACAAACGTTAGCTAAACCATTAGCCGAGCTGCTCCCGATTCCAAACAGATGTTGGGATCACAGCTGGATTTGGGCAGAAAGCTCTTGCTTTCCCCATGTTTGCTGCCCATACCTAGCCAGGGGATGCTGGTCCCAAACCGCTGATTCTCCCTTTACAAGAAGGTCTCTGATCTCACCATATGGGTAAGGGACGATGTCCCACGCAGTCCTGCTGTCCCCGAGCTGTCTGCCTTCATCTGCCCCACCACAAGCATCTGCTGGTGAATCACGGAGCCTGGATTCGTGCAGCTGGTGGGAAAACCTCTGCTCCACCCGTGAAGCCACTGGGGCAGATGTTCTCCCACTGCAGCTCATGGTCCCGCTATCAGTGTCAGGGACAGTTTTGGGCCACAGCATCATTGTGACACTGCCCAGCAAGGATGAGCACCTCTCTTGCACAATCACATCTGCCTCATCCATCTCCTGCTCCTCAGCCTTTCTGTCCCAGCTACCTCTTGCAGTGTTAACTTAGGGGACTCAAATCACCCCCAGAATGGGGAAAGGCCTGTGTGTGTCCTGGGAAGGGGACCCCAAATTGTATCAGCCCACCCTGAGGTCAGTGCATGAGCTGAGCTGGTGAGAGAAGCACTATTGAGGGGTCAAGGACAGTGTGGGCACCTTGGCATGTCCCAGTGTTTCTCACCACTGAATTAATCAGATTTGGGGCTGTCCATGCAGCCAAATCCTCACCCCACAAAGGTACATTAGTGCTGGAAATGGGGCATGGGCTGCCTTGCTCCCCCCAACCTGCCCCTCTCCATCACCTCCCCTTCCCAATGACTCCCCCCGGTCCCCTGTGACATACATGGGTCTATGTCCCAAGGTGGCATCTCCCATCCGTCACCTCCCCATGAGCAGGGAGCACCTATGGGGTGTGCAGAGCTCCAGGGCACCCCCAGCCCGGTGGGTTCCGGTGGGATGCAGGGACACAGGGGGCTCGTCTGGGCCCAGCTGGGTGCTGAGAGTGACTCAGCACCACACCACACCTTGTGAGTCACCCACCGGCACTTCCTGGTGCACCCAGAGTTTTCCCTTCCAGGTCCCTCCTGGCAGCATCACCCTGGCCCAGCCCCGTGCTGGTGATGCCAGCTCTGCCTCACGTGGCTGCCGGTGCCTCCCCTTGGCACGTGCCCACGCGGTGCCAGTGCTCTGGGTGCCAAGAGGATCCTTAGGGACCCAGATTCTCAAAGCTTTCCAGGCAGTGGGGTTAGACCTGGTGCATGGAGAGCCCTGGGTGTGCAAACACATCACGGGCACTGCATGACTGCTTGCATCAGCGAAAGATAGGGCAGAAAAGGTTGGACTAGATCTTAAAGGTCTTTTCCAACCTAATTGATTCTATGAATAAAGGGGTTTGGTGCTCAGGGGCAGGAGGGCTCTATGCACACTCGTACGGGGATGAGGAACTGAGACCACCAACACTCCCCTTCCCTGAGAGACCGAGCTACAAAATACAAACCAGAATCTAAAAAAAATAGAAAATAAGAAAAGGGGGATGAGTTTCCAGGATCCAAGTCCAAGAAACGTCGTCTCAAAGGGATGAGATTGGGATCACAGTCAGCCTCATCTGCTAAATATACCCTGGGCTTGACTCTGCCGTCTGCCCCAGGCCAGTGATCTGGCCCCAGTTTGCCTGGATGAGAGTCCCACTGCGCTCTGCAGGCATCGTGCACCTCCAGCCACCACAGCAGCAGCTGGAACCACGAGCATTCACCAGGCAGGAGGTGGAAATGGAGGGAGCAGAGCAGGACAAGGACACAGGAACATCCACTGGGCACCAGCACGTGGTCCCCGTGCAGGCGCTACTCGCAGGCCAGCTTCCCGTCAAAGCTGGAGAGGGCGATGGCAAAGGCCTGCACAGCACAGAGCGGGTAGTTGTAGTCCATGGTGAAAGCATCATCCGCCACACGCCCGAACTGCATCACGATGTAGTCGGCTGTGGGAGAGAGGGCGAGAGGCTGGGCACCCATCCCACCCTTTCATAGAACCACAGAATCAGCAGGGTTGGAAAAGACCTTTAAGCTCATCAAGTCCAACCCTTCCCCAGCCCTGCCAAGGCCACCACCAACCCCTGGCACTGAGGCCTCGGCTACACGGGCTGTGAACACTTGCAGGGACGGTGACTCCAGCCCTGCCCTGGGCAGCCTGTTCCAATGCCTGAGCACCCTCTGGGCAAGGAATTGTTCCTCAGCTCCATCTAAACCTGCCCTGGGGCAGCTTGAGGCCATTTCCTCTTTCCAGTGATGACATCCCAAAGAACCTGCTCCCCCCACACTGCACCAGCACCACAGCGCGTTACCAAAAAGCATCATTTTCCCGCTGCCCGGACCACAGCACCCTTCAGCCCCCTGCAGGGCACAGGGACCCCCCGTGGGACCGCTGCGACCGGAGGGCGGGTGGCAGGAAATCTGTAAAAATAACCAGGGGCCCTCGAGAGGCTTTTTCTGTCCCGTAACCCAACACCCCGAGGCCGAAGGCTTCTGACTGCGCCGGACAGGGGACAACAGCCACAGCTGGGACAGAGCCGCGGGCACCACGCAGGCCTTGCCC
>NW_009932517.1:5422-10126 GCF_000696875.1 Nestor notabilis
GAGGGACTGTCCCCGGGGCGCGATGCACCCTGGGGTGACCCGCGGGCAGCGTGGGGTGCGTATTGGGGAGATGGTCTGGGGTAGCCTGGGCTAAGGGGGTGGCTGTGTGTTGGGGGGTGCTCAGCACCCCGCAGGGTTTGTCCTTGCCCTAATCTGCCTGGCAACAGATGACGCTCGCTCCCTTTGCCTCCATACAGTGCCTTTACATGCGCTGTGTGGCTTCACCCCAGCACCCCAAAAGCAGCCATGAGTGGGAAAACTGAACCTCAGCAAAAAGAGGCGGTGGTGGGGCAGGGCGGAAGTGGGGGTTTGGCTGAATGTGGTGCTTCCCCAGCCCCGCCCCCCACCCCCCCATTCCATCCCCAGCTTACGGTCACTGCTGTGCACGATCTGGAAGTTTTTGACGGAGGCATGAGTGACCCGGCCGTGGAAGTTGAGGACGTAGGACTGAGTCTCGTCATTCCACACCGGTGCCTTGTTGTGCAGCTCGATCACGTTGTCCATGTTTCTGTTCTGCCATCGCATCAGGAGACCGTCATTATCCTGGGGAGGGTGAGAGTGGGGAGCAGAGTTGGGGTGACCATACCCAGAGCCCTACTGCCCTCCATGGGGTGCCCAGAGGATGCTCTGCAGCAGTATCCAGCTGGAAGCTGGGGTCCAGCATGAAGAAAACAATACAGCCACCACATTCCTACCTCCCAGGGAGGTGCTTTGAATTTCAGGGACCCCTAAAATCTTTTCCATAGCCCAGAAAGGGTAAAATCCAAGGTGAACCCCAGCAAATCCAGCCCCCAAGGAGTTTCTCCCCAACTTACATTTCGGGGCCGGATGGGCACCCTCTCGTTGTCAGAGTTCATCCCAGGGATGATGACCGTCATCTTCCGGGGGCCTTTGAACCCTAAAACATTGGTCTCCTGCAAAGGAAACCCCATCCCTAAAACCAGCAACTGCTGCGGGCTGCAGCCTCTTTGCAGCTGTAGGAGGGCTCAGGGACGGATCCAGCCCCATCCCACATCCCCGCCACCCCCTGGCATCAGCCCAGTGAAGGGGTGCAGGTCAGGGACCCCCTTGCTGCCTGCCCAGGAGGTCCTGGGGGCTCCTTACGTAGACCACAGCCGAGAGCTCCTGCCGCACATTGGACCAGTCAGCGTTGGCCCTGTCGGGGTTTGCACCGTTGTCGAACACTGTGAACTTCGTACCCATCAGGTTGGATCTGCAGCGAGGACAGGAGATGGCCACAGCTGGTGCCACCGAGTCCCCTCTCTCCCCCATCCCAGCTCTGCTCCAGCTGCAACACCCAGGGCCAATGCCATCCTTCCCATCCTTTAGCTGTTTGCTAGGGTTCAGGGCACCCCTAAATCGGGGTGTTATAGGGTGCTGTCACCACGGGGGCTCCCCCGCGTTGCTGCGCGGCTGCCAGCGGTGCAGCACGCTGGGACTTGCCGGGCACCGTTTCCAGCCATAACCTGTCTGCCCGGAGGAACCAGACAAGCCTGTTTTCCCCTCCCGGCCCCCCGACACTCCTCAGGTTGGACCCAGCAACAGGGAATGCTGAATTTAGCCTCCTGCTTGACCCAGCCATCACCTGGGACAGCCAGCAACCCACGGAGCAATGGGGTGCTGTGGGAATGGGGTGCCATCTCCAATCCTACCTCAGCTTCCCAATGAAGTTCTCTCCTCCCCGTGACAGGTCAGTGGGGTCAATGGAGATAAGGTAGTTGGACGTTTTGCTCTTCTTCCGCTTCCTCCCAGCAAGGAGGAATACCTGGGAGGACAGTGGGACTGTGTGGGAACTGGGCATTGTCACTGCCATCACCACCACTGTCCCCAGCTCACCATGCCCTCTGCACAAGCCCTGGCCCAAGAGGTCACTGTCACAAGCTTGGGCAAGTCATGGACTGGAGATGATCCCCAAAATGCAGGCTGGGCCATGGGGCAGGAGGGGCTGAGCCCAGCTGGCATCAGCGTGGCTGTCCAGCCAACATTTGCTCACCATCCCAGGTACCCTGAAATGGATATGAAAGGAGGAATTGCAGAGGAAGGAAACAGCCCTATGTGGGACCCACCACCACAGTGGGATAGAATCACAGACTGGTTTGGGTTTGGAAAGGGACTTAGGATCATCCAGTTCCAGCCCCCTGCCACAGGCAGAGGGACACCTTCCACTAGAGCAGGTTGCTCCAAGCCCCTGTGTCCAACCTGGCCTTGAACACTGCCAGGGATGGGGCATCCACAGCTTCTACAGGCACCTTGTGCCAGCGCCTCAGCACCCTCACAGGGAAGAACTTCCTCCTTATATCTAACATGAACTTCCCCTGTTTCAGTTTGAACCCATCACCCCTTGCCCTGTCACCACAGTGTCTGATGAAGAGTCCCTCCCCAACACCCTTGTAGCCCCCTTCAGACCCTGGAAGCTGCTCTGAGGTCTCCACGCAGCTTCTCCAGGCTGAACAGCCCCAGTGTTCTCAGCCTGTTTTTGTATTGGAGGTGCTCCAGCCCCTGATCATCCTCATGGCCTCCTCTGGACTGGAGAGGTGCCTCTGGCATGCAGGCAGGCATTCCTCCAAAACCCTGAGGGTGCTCCTGGGTGGATGCAGAGCCCCAGAGGAAGCCCCACATCCCAACCCCAGCTCACCTTCTTGTCATTATCCAAGTGGAGGTAGTAGGTGGGGTAAAGCCCCCGGTCCATCCCCTTCTTGTCCCGTGTCACCCGGCACTTGATGGTCACCCCCTGTGCTGCCGGGCGCAGCACAAACTCCTCCAGGTTGTCCACCTCAATGACGGGTGATGGGGCTCTCTCCTCCTTGGGCTGCAACACAAGAGGGGATGGTGACCCCACAGCCAAACATTCGCCCTGCTCCTTTCCCAGCTCATGGCTCCCCATCTCCCCTGGGCTGTAGTGCTGCAGCTTTAGGGATGATGCTTCAGCCGCTCAACCCACCCTGGGGGGAAGAGCTGCTGCCTCCCATGGCTCTAAGGGTTTTCTTTGTACCTTCTTTGATTTCTTCCCTTTCCCCTTCTTGTTGGAGTTTTTCTGCGGGGTCTCCGGGGTCTCATCCTCACTCTCGGCTGCTTTGGGAGGAGCTGCAGGCAGGGCATGGAGGGAAGAGCCTGACTGCTGAAAAAAAATCGGCATAGACCCACAACCATTGATCATAAACCCCTCTCCATGGCCAGGCTCACCCGCACTCCTGCAGCACCCATCACCCTCCATCACATCACCAGTGCTGGGCTCCCACCTTTCTTTTTGGTTTTCTTCTCCCTGGGGGGGTCCCCACCAGTCTGGAAGAGGGATGCAGGGTTTTTTTTCTTTTCCGACCTGATGGGTTTGGTGCTGGAGTCGGAATCATCCTCCTCATCACTGCTGGTGGCAGCTGGAGGAGATATGGAGGACACCGTCACGCAGCACTGGGTGCTGTCAGCTCAGGGTGATGCTATGGGGCAGCAGAACTGGCTGCCACCCACTTTCCCTGCTCTTCCTGTACCTTTTTTCTTGATCTTCTTCTCTTTCTTCTCCCCATTCACCTGGAACATGGACATTGGCTCCTTCTTGGTGCTTTTGGCAGATTTGGCTTTGCTGTCAAGGTCACCCTTGTCTCCTGGTGGAATGGAGAAGCTGATGAGTGGCCAGACGGGGGGACAGGGAGTGATGGGGACAGGGATTGGCAGAACTGGGGAGGAGGCAATTGCCCCACAGCTGCCTGAGCATAGCGATGGAATGCTATGGACCCCTCATCCCACTAAGGCTGGGCTCAAGCCATCCCTGTCCCCTGGGCACTTACCCTTTGGCTTCAGCTTCTTCTCCCGGCTCTCACCCGAGGGGGGCTCTTTGGGTAGTTTCTTCTTGAGCTTTTTTGGCGGGTCTTTACTCTCCACCTCCTCTTCCTCCTCCGCATCCTCCGAGTCCTCAGCAGGCTCTGCCCAGAGGTGACACCATGGCATCAGCAATGCGATGGCCTCCTGCGTCGGGCCCTCATGGCTTTTGCGCCGCCGGGGCCCCGCGGACGTGTCCCGCGCCGGACACAGCGCACGCAGGCACACTGCCATCTCGTGGCTGCGGGGCGCCCACAACGAGCCCCAGCTTTTTGCCCCAGGAAGATGTCCAGGGAGCTGGCAGCACCGGCCACATTCCCAAGGAGTAGGTGCGTGTCCCAGCCCAATCCCAGGTCCCCAGCCAGCACTATGCACCCAGGTCCCCTGCCACATCCTCTGTCGTCCTAAATCCACAGCTGAGGTTTGGTCCAAAAGCCCCTCAGGGACATGCAGATTCCCTGCAGACACTGGGAGCATCGACGGCATCAGTGGGACGTGGTGCATGGGAACATGGTAGATGGGGACATGGGGGTGCCACGAGCAGGTGCCTGCAGAGGGGTGGGTGCTATCCCCCCACCTTGCTGCTTCTTGGGGCCTTTGACCAAGCGGGAGCGGGGGGCCGGGCTCTCCTTTTTCTTTCGAGGCTCCTTGGTGAATTTGGGGTCCTTGTAGTTCTCCTCTTCCCCCTTTTCCTCCTTCTTCTTCCTCAGCTTCTTCACCCCTGTGTATTTCAAGAGATGCCTGTGATGGAGATGCCCCTGTTTGCGGGTGTAGGATGGGGGGGAGTCACCAGATTTTCAGCCCATTTCCATGGGAGCTGGGGGGGTCTGTGCTTACCCTGTACTGGGGCTCGGGGCTCCTCCCCACGCACCCCGTCGCCCCGCATCATCA
>NW_009932517.1:10151-14558 GCF_000696875.1 Nestor notabilis
TCTGTGGCGCGGTCTCCTGCCGTTTCTTCTTTAGCTTCTGTCCCTGTGGATGGTGCTACAGAGACAGTGTCTGCCTTAAACCCCTTTTTCCTTTGCAAGGCAACCCCCTGCTCATACAGCACCAGCTTCCTTTCTGAAATGCAGCCAGGCTTTTCCCCCATGGGAGCAGGGATCTGCTCCAGGGACATGCTCACACCTTAGAACAAGAGACTTACCATGGGGCAGCCCCACCAGGAATGCAGAGGGAGGAAAACAGAAAGGGCTGTTAGCAGACAGCCAGCCGCGTGTCAGGGACAAGGGACATGATGCTGGCACTGCCCCAACACCATGGACCACACCAGCACAGAGGGACAAGCCATGCTGTGCCATAGGGACCTTGGCCTGGAGCCACCCCAAGCACCAATGGGCATCCCAGGGGACCTAAGCTGGAACAGGGGACGCGGGGGCAGCAGCAGCCTGGCTCCGCACCTCCATCTCCTCTTGTTCCCGTAAAAGGCTCCCAACAAAGGCAAGGAGCAGAAGGACTGTGCCAGGATGGAGGTCAACAGGAGAGGGGAAGCAGAAGGATTAGGCACAACACACCTAATCCTGGTTAGGCAGGGCTATAAATAACCCTCATTTACCAAACACGGAGCATGTGAGGCAGCACTTGGCTCCAGACAGGAGATATCTGGGGAGTGGGTGTCAGCTTGAGACCCTCAAAAAGTGATTTAATCAAATCCAGTTGTACCCGTGCACCCACCACCCAACCAAGCACCTTCCCCCTTGCAGGGGTGCAGGGATCCATCCCTCCTGGATGCTCCAGCATGATGGGTGAAGGTGTTTTACAAGAGGGGGCTCTAAATGGATCCCAGCACTGCGGATCTGGGGGGAGGAAAGCTGGAGGTCCCATAATGGAGCTGGGAACTGGCTGGTTTCTTCCATGTCATCAGCACACAGCTAAAACCTCCTTCGCATCCTTTAATCCCTTAAGCAGCTGGGGGAGGACAACAACCCCTTTAGGCCTTAACGAAGCCCTTTGAGGAGGGGGTGCTAATTAAACCACGTGGTTAATGAAATTGCTGCTGAGACCCCTCCAAGGCCGGGCATCACCTGAGTGCTGGGCCGAAACCCCGTGAGGAGGGTCTGGCCTTTGGGGTCATGGCCAGGGGAAAGTGAGTCATAACCAAGGGCTTAACTGAGGGGCTTAATTAAAGCCTTAATGAGAGCTGAGTGCTCACCTCATGGGTTGTATCAAACTGATGGAGAGGGGGTTTGGAAGGATACACAAAGGAGCAGGGGGGGCTGTGGGATTGTCTTTACTTGCTCTGGTAGGGGGATCCCCAAAAGCTCCCCTGGGGTGTAGCACCCCGACAGAGCATCCTGTCCAGTCCCAAGTTGGTGTCAGTATGGGGCCCTGGGGCTTGGAGGTCTCCAATGTCCTCCAGACCTTAGGGACAGCCTGCAGCCAAGGATAGTGGCACTGGGGATAGGGGAGGAAGGACTTTTTCTCACCTGCTTGGGCTTGTGCAGGGGGCTCCCTGGCTCTTCGCTGGGGCTGTGGGGCACAGAGAAAAGGGGTGAGGGCTTTCAGAGACCCCATCGTCACTGAAACCCTCTGGTCAAGCAACACCCTGATTTCTGGGGGGAGGAAGGTCAGCCTTCACTCGGCTCCAGAAGCAACTCGCCCTGTCTCCCCTGGGTGAAGTTCAGCCAACACCATCCTTCCTGGAGCCCAGCACAGACCTTGGCCAAGGGTGACAGCAATGAGGTTAATATGAGGCACCCCCACCAACAAACACTTTGTCTCTTTGTAGACCAACGAGCATCATCACACCAACCCCCAGAGCAAAAAACCCCAGATAAAATAGCTCAATAAATTGCATTTAAACAGGAAATGGGACAAAAAGGTGCTAGTGGGGATGCTCGGTACATTGCCCAGCCTGCAGGTCACATACTGCCCACTGGCACTCACCTCTCTGCAGCCCAGACCTCGCGCAGGATCTCTGTCTGCAGTGGCATGGTTCCTGGTCCAGTGTCGAGCTGGATGCTCCCTTCCCTCCTTCCAGCACTGGCTGCTGACTCCCGCTGGTCCCTACCAGCCTGGTGCTGGGTCCATGGGCTCAGCCACAATGGTCCGAGCGGCCTCACAGCATCAGCTCATCCACCTCTGTGAACCCTGTAGCAGGAGGAGGAGGAAGAGCAGGCGAAGGAGATGATTAACTTTTTATTTCTCCTGAAACTCAGTAATAGGATTTCAGGGGCTGCCAGCCAGGAGAGCAGCTGGCAGGGCAGTAATCCCAGGAAAAGGGAGCCCCACAGGAGCACATTGGGCACAGCAGATCAGTTGGACCCTGGGTGCCTTTTGGGGGTGCATGACTCCCCCCACACTGGGTGGGTTCCCTGGCATGGTGAGGCCACTCTCTCCAGCCTGGTATAAGCAGAAGAATGCTGGGTTAACGTCGCTGAATGTGCCTTTTTCCACCCAAAAATCATAGACTCATAGAATAGTTTGGGCTGGAAGGGACCTTAAAGCTCATCCAGTTCCAATCTCCTGGCCCAGGCAGGGCCACTTTCCACTAGAGCAGGTTGTTCCAAGCCCCTGTGTCCAACCTGGCCTTGAACACTGCCAGGGATGTGGCATGCCTTTTATTTTGTGATAGGAAACCAGGAGTCGTGCACGGGGGAAGGCAGCATCCCAGCTCCAGGCACTGCTAGGGGCTTCCCTATGGACCACAGCTCTGCTCCAACTCTGACCCCCCATCCCCAGGTCCCTTCAGGTCACTGCTCCTGCCTCACCTCGCTAACACCACTGTTAATATTCCCCTCCAAAGGCCACCTGGATGCTCTCCACGCAAAGCTGGACACGGCAAGTGTCCCCAGTGTCCCCAAGAAGACCCTCAGCCTTGCCGAGCCCATCCCAGACCCCCCCCAACCTCCTCCGCCCCATTTGCCGCCCGCTGCCCAGTGCCACTAGATGGCACCTGAACACCGCGCACCGGGACCCACCCGCACCGCGAAGGTTTCGGCGCCTTCGGTACAAAATCCTCCCAGTTGCCCTTTAATCTCTAAACCGCATCTCATCACCTGCCCGAGTTTAATTTCTTTTCCAAGGGGGATAAAAGCACCGAGCCAGAATAAGTAAAAAACTTGCTTTAAAAGCGAGGGGCAGGGTGAAGGCGGGGGGGAGCCCAGAAACTGCAAAGCAAGGTGTGGGTTTTTTTGCTGTAGAGGGTTGTTTCCTATGGAAACACGTGGCTTAGGCTGTCCCCAAATGACTTTTTTTTCTTTGCCTCCAAGAAATAGAGGCTAATTCTTTGCAGAGCCCCTGGGCAGCACCCACAGAGGTGGTTTGCTGGCTCTGAGACACCCCAGGGATGTTGTAAAAGCAGAGACCTGGATGAGCAGCAGCAGCAGCACAGCTGCTGGCCTGGGAATATCTACTGTAGGTAGGAAAACGGGCAGGCTTGAGAGATGATACTTCAGGTATCACCTGATGGGACTAAAGAGGAGGAATTTTAACCCAATCTGATTTATCCCCCCAGAGATCGTGGCAGTGGGGCTGTAAAAGGGACAGGCGGAGGGTGTAGAGGGACCCGTGTGGCTCTCTGCTCCCTCAACACCCTCACCAAGGGTACACAAATCTACTCCATCCACCCAGGAGCCCCTTCCCAAAGGTAGACACTGGCAAGAAAATACAAGCATCAGGATAAGTCCCACTCCCACCCTCCCCCCAGGGTAGAAAAAGCAGCTGAGACCCCAAGTAGCATCTCCAGGGATGGTGCTGGTAAAAAGGGGCATCAGTAATTCCTTAACAAATCCTTTGCTGAGCCAGGGCATCTCCACGTCCTCCCCCCAGCAACCCCCTTTGCTGAGCAGGATCCAGAGAAAACACTTCTTTGTTCTTTTCTTTTATTCAGTTGTTTATTTTTAAGCTCCAAAAGGGGCATTACAAAGAACAGACAGGAAAATTAAAGCTGTTCTGACAGTGTCCCTTTAGGATGGAGGGTGACCATGGCCAAGGTGGTGGCAGCAGCACCAGTGCAAAGACACGGTGTGCCCCAGGCCCCTCTCACCACAGCGAGCTGTGAACCCATGGTACCAGCTCAGATCCAAGAACGTGTCAACCTGCTCTTTCTTCCTCCTGTATGGAGCCCAAATAAGCCATAAAATCATTTAAAGATGGGTGCTGAGGGATGGGGTACCTGTGAGCAGCACAGCTGGACAGGTTTTGCTCTCCAAGGACACAGAAACTGTCTTCTTCAAAGGATATAATGCCCACCAAAACCCTTGTTAAAGGCAAGCTACATCCTATCACCAAGTGGCTGCAGTGGAGGTGATGCAGGTCCTCACCCCCATCCCTGGCTCCACATTGCAACCCTTTCAGCCACACACAAGAAGTCACCAGGAGAGAAAACCCATTTGTGT
>NW_009932517.1:14594-19563 GCF_000696875.1 Nestor notabilis
CCCATGGGTGGAAACTCCCCGGGGGCGTTGGGGAGCCGGGTGCCTGCCATGCCTATGCCAGCAGCGCTCCCCTCACTGGCACCAGCAGTGCAATCCTTTGCCAGATACAACCAGAGGCAGCACTGCAGTGTACAAGGAGCATCTCCCAATCATCATCCCAATCCCAGGAGGACCCAGGATGCTGCGTCGACAGCCGACACGAAGCCAAAGGAGCCGGGACGAGCTGTCTATGGAAACCTCCCAAGAGGCAAGAGTTTCAATTTTTATTATTATTATTATTTTTGTCTTTCTCTCCATTTCCAAGCTATTTGTTCCACGTGTGGTGGTCCCACGGCGTCCCGCTGCTCCCGCTCGGCCCAGGGCGGTGGGACAGGATTCGGATTTTCCTTTGCAAGGTGCTTTTTTGCTTCCACTATCACACAAACTGTAACAAGCTTTACAAGAAAACACTGGCGAGTCCTGAGGTCTGGCAGCAACCTTCTTCTATGGGCAGGAGGCTCTCCCTTCCCCTCCTCCTCCATCATACATGTCCTTCAGCATCTTCATCTTCAGCACCAGTTTTTGACCCCTTTTCACAAGCTGCTCTCTCTGTTGCTTTTTCGACCCGGGTTTTGCTAGCTGCTTCCTACAGGACAGCAAATACAGCACATGGTTGGGAACAGGAGAAGGAGCGAGCAGTTACAGTGATGCTGCGGATGGGTGCAGGAAAGCCTGGTAGGGCAGGCAAATCACAGAATCAGAAAGGTTGAAAAAGACCTTTAAGATCATCAAGTCCAACCTTTACCCCAGCACTGCCAAGGCCACCACTAAACCAAAATTCCTATCCTGGGAATTCCTCCCCATGTGATATCCCCCCCTGCCTATAGACTACTGCAGTTCACACTGGAGGCTCCTGTTTCCTTGGCTCAGCAGCTGGCCAAGGTTACACCTCATCAGCTCAGCAAGTCTTTGGGGAAGGGATGGGATCCCCTGGGAATGATGTGACCCACCTCAATCAGGCTGAGAGCTGGGCTTGTTCAGCCTAGAGAACAGAAGGCTATGGTGAGACCTTAGAGCAGCTCCAGTGCCTAAAGGGGCTCCAGGAAACCTGGAGAGGGGCTTTGGACAAGGGCCTGTAGGGACAGGACAAGGGAGAATGGCTTTAACCTGCCAGAGGGGAGACTGAGATGAGCTCTGAGGCAGAAGCTCTTCCCTGTGAGGGTGCTGAGGTGCTGGCACAGGGTGCCCAGAGAAGCTGTGGCTGCCCCATCCCTAGCAGTGTTCAAGGCCAGGTTGGACACAGGGGCTTGGAGCAACCTGCTCTAGTGGAAGATGTCCCTGCCCGTAGCAGGGCATTGGAACCGCAGGATCTTAAGGTCCCTTCCAAACCAAACCATTCTGATGCTATGATGGGAGCAAAGCACTGACATGAAGCAAGCCTGGACAGGGGAACAGGGCAGAGGGACAAGAAGATAAGGCGGCAGCATCGGAGTGGGGATATATGGGACTGAGCTGTAGGTAACAGCCCATACACTGGCTGTGAGGGCAGGAGAGGAGCACTAGGGCACGGTACAGCCCCACGCGTGCTCCAGCCATCACTCTCCCTGGTGGGAGCTGGTTATCCCAGCACACTGCTTCCTGGTCACTTATTCCACAGCCTCAACCTCCAGGCACCAGTTCAGAAGAGATTAAACCATAAATGACCCACACAGATGGCTTGCAAAGCCATGTCCTCTCTTGTTACAGTACACCAGGTTTTGTTCAGAGGAATGTTGGATGAGAGCCTGTTATGAGACAGTGATCTCTCCACACGAGCACAGGAGCAGGCTATTGCCTTACCAGCTGCAGGAAATCCATACTATCATGTCTCCAAATACCCTTGGACTTGCCAGAGACAGAATGACATTTCATTTTACCAGTGACCAAGAGGTCATGAACACTCACTGGCTGGGAACAGCAAAGTCAAGTCCAAATGCCAACCCTGTTATCAGCCCTGGGGAGCTCACACCACAAATACTTCTACTGATGACTGAGAATCTGATGGAAGCCTTTGCCTAAGAGAGACTCAGAAATAAACCACTTCTTCCCATTGCAGCAGGCTCTATCCCTCCATCCTCAACCTGATCTGTAATTCAGTTGGGTTTAACCCATCTCTTTGCATTACAAACCTGCTGAGCATCCTGCTAGATGGCCAAAAACAGCAACACGCACCTTCGCATCTCTCTCTGCAAACTTTGTGAACATGTTGGCATAGATCCTCCGGTCCCGCTCGTTGTGTTCCTTTGTTTTCTTCTGGCACACGGAGATCTGGGATTTCGCAGCTTTGTTCTGTGGATTCACTTCCAGCACTTTTTGAAAGTCACATTTTGCCAGCTCAAACTCGTTCATCAATAACCTGGCTTCGCCCCTTCGGTACAAACCCTTCTCGTTGTCCTGGTCCAGTCCTAGTGCCTGCAAACACACAGGTCCCCATTAGCCAATTGGGGCCCTCCCAAAAGATCCCCTTAGGGTCAGAACCTCATTAAATGTTCAGAAATTAGGACAAGGTGGCTTCAAGTCTCCAGAGCACTTGCATCTTGCTCAAGAAGAACTGACTCATCTCCAGCAGCAGCTGGCAGGTTGATAACATGGTTTACTTATTTCTCTTGGCTTAAAATCCCCCCGAGAGTAACTGAGTCGATGGGAGACAAACCCACAGGCAAGGTTAGCATTTATGCCTGATTTCTAATCAGGCGTAAATGCTAAACATGAGCCCAGAGGAGCACGGGGAACTCAGAGGCGACGGAATCGATGGATTGAATGTGTTTGTGTGTCCCTGCTTTAGCAATAACATTATTTTCCTTTAGTAAAAGCCACACATTCATGTCAGAGATGATTTACCTTTTAGATCAAGGCAACTAGCCTTAATCCCTTGTGCAAGATGCCCAAATCTAAGCCTTTTATAAAACAATTAAGTTTCCTGACAAAGAGGAGGTTGCAGCTCTTAAGGGGACTGGCAAAACCCCATCCCACCCCTCAATAGAGATCAGCTGCATCTCTAGTAGACTGTCCCAGCCGTACCCAGATCAGCACCAAATGCCCATATCCAGCCCAGGCAGACCCAAACAGCATCTTAAGGCTGCCAGCCCATGCAGCATCCACTCCTGTGGATCTGGACTGTCCTAAAATCATGCCCAGGTGGATTCTGAACCCCAAACGGCACTTTTGCTGAAGCACACAGCATTCAGAGACCTCAAGGTGCAGAAGAGATGGTGCCACCACCACACTGCCATTTGGAAATGGCTTCTTGTACAAAACAAAACTCAAAACCCCCAAATTCCCAATGAAAATATGCACGAGGAGAGAACGTTCCTGTCTTGTGCACCTCTACCTTATCACAGCACTCCACAGCTTTGGTGTACTCTCGCAGCTTCAGGTAGCACATGGCCAGGTTGAGGAAGGCAGCCAGGAGGAAGGAGTCGGACGCTTTCGACTCTTTTTCAGACAAGCCATACTCCATTTCCAGCCAGGACACGATCTTCCCATACTGAATCACTGCCTGCAGGTATTTGCCTTCCTGGGATGGATCAAAGAAAAAGAGGCTAAAGGAACCCGTGCCGACAACACTCAGACTGCTCCCGAAACATCCTGCAAACAGGTTACGAGTTCAATGCAAGGTGTCCAACAAATAAATGGAGGAGGGAGGATGCCAAATACCTACAAACCTACCAGGGCTCGGCTGGAGTTGCTGGTGTGCAGCCCCCATGAATCACAGAATCAACCAGGTTGGAAAGGACCTTATAGTCATCCAGTCCAACCGTTCCACACCACTGCCAAGGCCACCACTAACCCCTGGCACTGAGGCCTCGGCTACCCGGGCTTGGAACACTTCCCGGACCAGCCCTCCCCTGGCCAGCCTGTTCCAATGCCTGAGCACCCTCTGGGCAAGGAATTGTTCCTAATTTCCAGTCTAAACCTCCCCTGATACAGCCTGAGGATGCTGCTTCTTGTCCCATCCGTTGTTCCTTGGAGAAGACACTACAAGGATGCTGGAGAGGGACTCTTCATCAGGGACTGTAGTGATAGGACAAGGGGTGATTGGTTAAACTCAAAGAGGGAAGATTTAGGTTTGATATTAGGCAGAAGTTCCTCCCTGTGAGGGTGCTGAGGCGCTGGCACAGGGTGCCCAGAGAAGCTGTGGCTGCCCCATCCCTGGCAGTGTTCAAGGCCAGGTTGGACACAGGGGCTTGGAACAACCTGCTCTAGTGGAAAGTGTCCCTGCCCGGGGCAGGGGTTGGAACTGGAGGAGCTTTAAGGTCCCTTCCAACCCAAACCAATCTGTGATTCTATGCTCCTATGACTCAGCCTCTCCAACACTGCTGACCACTAAGTCATGTATCTGGTGGTCAACCCAAATTTACATCTAGCTCCCTTGCTCCACAATCCCCAACCTTACAAACCTTGAAGTACATCGTGCCTTTCTCCTTGACAACGGCAGCCTGCTCCAGCTTCTCTTTTGTGTCCATCTCCCACGACTCCTTGGCCTGCAAAGGAACACTTGGAGCAATCCCAGTGGCAGGCCACCGCATCCAGCAGGACCACATGGCTTTCCAGGATTGCTTGTAACAAGCAGAGCTCCTCAGGGCAATATTAGAAAGGTAGATCCAGCAGCTCTGGGGATGAGGATACACCCAGAGCATGCACAGGGGTGAAGACTTGAAGACTTTTAGAACAGTGGAATTCCCACCAGGTTTGGGACTTCTCACTGAGCAAAGGTGGTTTGACCACCTGAACCCTACAGGAGGAAAAACCCTGACACTCCAAAAAGGCAGGAGGAGGGTGGAGAGAAACACCCCACAGCAGGGGGATGTGGTGGGTCTCACTCCTGCTCTGACCAGAGTGACGGGTGAGGAAGAGACCCAGCCAGGGATGCGGGACAGCAGCATCTGCCCCATCCCATGGGCATCTCCTGCATCCTGTCCCCAGTCTCCCAATGGGCACAGTGGCTGGG
>NW_009932517.1:19575-20241 GCF_000696875.1 Nestor notabilis
GGTGGAGGAGGGGTGAAAGGGAAAAATAATGAAAAGAAAAATAAATAAAAGGAGAAAACAAAACATAAGAAAGTACAAAAAGAACAAGGCAAGGAACAGAGAAGAGAACCAGCCTTGGAGCCCAGCCAGACTAAGAAAACAAACCAACAGAAAAGAACAAATCAGGAACACAGAGCTCCGTGGTGACGTCTCCCCTGCAGCAGGGGCTGGGCTGCGGCCATGCTAGGGACAAAGGGTGGGTGTTGCAAAGGGAACCCGGGCTCCTGCCCTCACCTTCTCGAAGCTTTTCAGCGTGACCTCGTAGACCAGCTCCGCGTTCGCCTGGATGCCGTATTTCGGCTTCCCTGCCTCGCCAAAGCCGTACCTGACCGGGCAGAAGGAGCTGTCAGAGGAGGGCGGAATCTTCCTTTCAGCAGCATTTGGCCATGAACTCAGACCAGGTTCCTAGTTCTCATTTCACACACAACTCCGTATCTGCAGCTTTCTAGTATTTTGGGGCCAAGGTGATGTTCAGCCCTGTGCTTGTTCAGCCTGGAGAACAGAAGGCTCCCGGGCAACTTCAGAGCAGCTCCCAGTGCCTAAAGGGGCTACAAGAAACCTGGAGACGGTCTTTGGACAAGGGCCGGTAGGGACAGGACAAGGGGAATGGCTTTAACCTGCCAGAGG
>NW_009932517.1:20308-40375 GCF_000696875.1 Nestor notabilis
AGAAGCTGTGGCTGCCCCATCCCTGGCAGTGTTCAAGGCCAGGTTGGACACAGGGGCTTGGAGCAACCTGCTCTAGTGGAAGGTGTCCCTGCCCGTGGCAGGGGGTTGGAACTGGAGGAGCTTTCAGGTCCCTTCCAACCCAAACCTATCTGGGATTCTGAGATCCTGATTCTATGCTATTCTCCACAAAGAAAGATATCTGACAACACCCAATGCATTATATAGCGGGATTCATCCTTTCCAGCTGCATCAAATCCATCTTTTCATGCAGGTTTCCATCCAGTGAAGACACAGCCCATGCAATTTCCAGGGAGGCATTTTCCTTTCAGCCACAGGACTTGGATAAAACCCTTTTACCTGATTTTTTGGAGCATCTCAAGATTCCTGCCTACACACCACTGGTCACCCTTGCCATCCCTGCTGGCACTGCTAACCCAAGGCTTTCCTGGAGGGTCCTGTTTTCAGGATCACTGTTTTCCATGAGTGCTAAACCAACTTTGGATGCTGGAAGCTTAAAACTAGATGGTGTCCCTGCAGGCATGCTCCTTACCGTGGCGCAAGGTAGAGGATGCAGTGCTCTCCCCTCTGCATCTTCTCCAGGGCTTTGTCGATGCCAATGGGGATGTCGTGGTCCTCGCCTTCTCCCACAATGAACTTCACATCTTTGCAGTCGAACCTGGTGCCACCACAGAATCCCTCCAGATGAACTACGAGGGGAAGAGGGGACAGGGCAGGATTGCACCTGGAGTCACCCAAACCAAGGCAAGGTGGGTTCCAGACAAAACACCTTGTATAGTAGGATATAAAGCAGATCTCCTGAAACCAGGCAAAGCCTCGAGCTCTGGAAGCGGGGAAGACACAGGGTTGGGGGTAACCAAAGAGCCCCCAGTGAGCAGAAAGGGATGGGGAGGGCTTGGAAACATTGCTGAAGAGCAAGGCAGGCCTATCTCGTCTACCCAAGGACCAGACAACAGATAAACATCATGACTAATATGTTCCCCTCGTACTCAACTGCACGAGTCAAGTCTTACTGGAACTGGATATTGCTCCTGGCACGCAGCCACACAGTTTATCATGGCGATTACAGATCTCCTATACAGTGCTATACAGCCTTGCCTTCCACCTCGAGAACAAGGCTGTGTTCTCCTGCCTCCAAGAACTCAAAGTACAAGATAAACTTTCCTTTTCTCTTTTTTTTTTTCCACTTTTAATCTTCAACCAATAACAGCCCCAGATGCTGGCAGAAGCGCAGCCGGAGCGGACACCGGGTACCTGGCACATTCACCACCTGGTATTGCTGGCTGGCTTTCCACAGCAAGATTGTTCTTTATTTATTCCATCCTGAAGACGTTCCAAGCTTTGGGGACAGTTTATGTTCTCTGCACTCTGCTTGCAGGGTACAAGGCACAAAGCATGCAGGCAAATGTAAAGTAAAAGCAGTTTCATAAGGAGCTCTGATGTACCGTTAAGAAAAAAAAGCCAAAACAAACAAAAAAGCTTGTTAGGGGGGAAATTCACAGTGGGCATTCACGTGGTTAAAACCATGCTTAAAGGCTCTGCAGCATGGAAGGACATGAGCTTTACCTTTGCTTGCCAACAGAGCAGAGGGAGCAGGATGTGACCCGAGGATGTGCAGTGAACCCCTCACCCTGGTGTCAGGGTGGCAGGACGCAAGCACAAGGACAAGCCAAAGCAGACTCTGTGCCAGACACAGCCAAGAGGGGCCAGGCTGTATACGGGAGAGCCACAGCCTGGGATGAAGGAAACCCACCCATCTCTGCCCCACAGACACTTCCCTGCCCCAGGACCTATGGAAAGCCACCAGAATGAGACTCACGGACTAAAAGAGTCCACAGCAGAGCCCCATCCCTAGGGCAGGTCCAGCTACACCCCCATACCACCACCCAAGGATGCTCTCCCCACCACAGGGACAGGACACTAAGCTTTGCCTTGTCACCCTACTCCTGCCACCAAAGCCACACTGGGACCCGAGTGCAGCAGAGCACAGGATGTTCACAAGCTCAGCAGCACTGTGGAACACATCCTGCACCCATCACTGGCATGCAGTGTGTGCTCAGCCGGCGGCTTGGGATGAGGACAAAAGGCAAATTCAGCTCCTCCAGGGCTGACCTCTGCTTTTGCACTACCCAAAACCAAGCAGGCTGTTCTCTTAGGCATAAGAAAGTGGCAAATTCAGACTAAAATACAGGTAACCCACAGCACCATTTATCTTCCCAGTGAGTATGGATCCCCAGCCACCAAAGCAGAAGCACTACAGCTCTCCCCTTTTCCCTATTCCCAGCAGGATGTGGCAGTGACGGGAAGGTCCCTCTTTAAAACAGGATGCACAGGAGGATGCTGCAATCCTTCCCTTCAAGGATAGTTTTGCTCTATTTTAATCGCACACCGGGTGAAGGAGCGGGGGGAGATCTCCACTTGGGTTTCCAGGAGCAGGTCAGCTGGTTGCAGTTGCTCTTGGATTACGGGGAGGGGGGGAAGCCTCCGAAGGAACATCACTCCGGTTGCAGCTCTGACTTATTGTTCTCTCGGTGCCTGCAGCGATTTTGTTTTTGAAGAGCTGAGAACAGAGTGTACCGAGTGCGGCTGGCACACGAACTTGATGTGCTGACAGCAATTTGTACTCAGATTAAAAACGGAGGAGGAGGGATGGGGGGGGGAAAGGTTGTAACAAAAGCTGGAATGCCAGATTTCAACTGCAGCGCAGGTTTTAAGGACCAGAACTGTGAATTTAGGATCTGTAGAACTTAAAACCTAAATAAAACCTTTGCAAACTCCAGCCTAGAGATGCTTGTTCCTGGAAATGTAGTTTCTTCCAGCCTAATTGCAGCTGGGATGCACCTCCCAAATACATGGCTCACAGAAACCATCGCTGCTCCTGTGGGTCACGGCTGTGCCCCAGTGCGGGCAGTGTGCTGTCCCCATGGCTGCTGTGCCATCCGGGCTCAGTGCCCACCATGAACACTGCTGCATTTGTTGGGTTTGGGTTTAATTTTAAAAAAGCGTATTTCATACAACCCTAGAATCAAGCAGGTTGGAAAAGAGCTTCAAGACCATTATGTCCAACCGTTCCCCAGCACTGCCAAGGCCACCACTAACCCCTGGCACTGAGGCCTCGGCTACCCGGGCTGTGAACACTTGCAGGGACAGTGACTCCAGCCCTGCCCTGGGCAGCCTGTTCCAATGCCTGAGCACCCTCTGGGCAAGGAATTGTTCCTCAGCTCCAGCTAAACCTGCCCTGGTGCAGCTTGAGGCCATTTCCTCTTGTCCCATCCCTTGTTCCTTGGGAGCAGAGCCCAGCCCCCTCCTGGCTCCATCCTCCTGTCAGGCAGTTGCAGAGAGCGATCAGGTCCCCCCTGAGCCTTCTCTTCTCCACACTAAACCCCCAGGTCCCTCAGCCCTTCCCCATCACACTTGTGCTCCAGGCCCTGCTCCAGCTCCGGTGCCCTTCTCTGGCCCTGCTCCAGCACCTCAGTGTCTCTCTTGTAGTGAGGGGCCCAGAACTGACACAGGATTCGAGGTGTAAATTTGCGCCCAAACTACTCACTGCAGGGCAGCCTCGTGTGGCTTCTCCTTGTCCTCTCTCACAGTGATGTATTTAAGGGCCTCCAGCCCCTGGATGGAGAGCGATGCATAGGACTAAATGAATTAAGGGCCATGAAAGCTGTGAATGGAGACAGTGGGATGATGTTGGCAGGATCAGCGCAGCATTCCTTATCTCTGCCCTCTCCACAAGCAGGAGGACATCCATCACCACAATCCTGACCACATGCATGCTCCTGCTTGCAGTGTTTGCTCTGATGGATGCATTCATTTGCAATAGGTAAAGAAGGCATAATAGGCTGGGCGGTATCATGCGTATGAGGAGCCTCATTTTTGGCTCCTTATGTCCCTTCTGAGAGATGATTTCTGGCTGGTGCCCCCCCTCCCTGCTTCAGTCCCTTCCTGAGCCATTAAAGCATCATCATGTTCCAGAAAACCTCGAGCTGCAAAGGGAACAAGCACAGAGGGACCAGGGCTCTCCCCACTCTCCCCACTCGGCACAGTGCTGCCTGTGAAGTGCTCAGACATCAACAAAATAAAGAGGAACGCTGGATCCGTGATGATTACCATTATAGTGAGTCTTTTAGTTTAATCTTTGGGGGAGGGGAGCCGGCTTGACGCTCAGCTCGCAGCTAGTCCCCAGCTAGAATGCTCACTGCGGGAGAGGCAAACAGTGGAACATGAGTCAAAACCTCATTTTTTCCTTAAGAGAAAGCCTAGTTAGAAGAACCAGTCACCTAAGGCCGGGAGCTTTATGAGCTGACACAGCTCAGATCCAATTTCTTCTTTGCTAAAATCTTTGTGTACGGGAGCTCTGAAAGAGGTAAAGGAAATGCTCCCGCAGGGAGCGAGCTCTGAGTCTGTGGCTGAGTGGTTCTTGGGAAGGAAAAAAAATAGGATCCACTAGGTTGGAAATGACCTTTAAGATCATCTATCTACTCCCCGATAAATGAGCCTGGCTTCCTCCGTCCAGACCTGAGCAATGTCTGCTCCAGAAACAGGATCAGAACAGGGAGAGCCCAACGGGACCAAGCTCTTCATTCACCTGTATCAGCTGAGACCACCCTGGCCCCAGAAAACCCTGTGTATTAATTTTACAGTATCATAGAATGGTTTGGGTTGCAAATGACCTTAAGCTCATCCAGTTCCAACCCCACTGCCATGGGCAGGGACACCTCACTCTATACGATGTCACCCAAGGCTCTGCCCAACCTGGCCTTAAACACTGCCAGGGATGGGGCATTTACCACTTCTCTGGGCAACCTGCGCCAGCGCCTCAGCACCCTCACAGTGAAGAAATTCTTTCTTATATCCAACCTGAACTTCTCCTGTTTAAGCTTAAACCCATTATTCCTTGTCCTATTACCACAGTCCCTGACGAAGAGCCCTTCCCTGCCCTTTTCAGCAGCCCTCTGGCCGCGGGGGAAGAAAAGGCTCCATTCTGCAAAAGATTCAATAAAACCCACCAAAACTACCATCAAGGTTGAAACAAGCTCTTCCCTGTGAGGGTGCTGAGGCGCTGGCACAGGGTGCCCAGAGAAGCTGTGGCTGCCCCATCCCTGGCAGTGTTCAAGGCCAGGTTGGACACAGGGGCTTGGAGCAACCTGCTCTAGTGGAAGGTGTCCCTGCCCATGGCAGGGGGCTGGAATTGGATGACCTTTAAGGTCCTTTCCAACCCAAATGAGAATGTGATTCTAACAACGAGGCCCAGAGAAGCTGCTGAGCACCAGTGTCAGTGCCCAAAAAGGATGCCATTAAGGGGGGATTTCCTGGCTACTGATGCTTTCCAAGGCAAGGCACAGCTGGGGGTTTTGGCAGCCAGAGCATCCCAGAGTGGCTTAGACACTACAATGGATGCAAAAGGGTCAGGGGAGATGCCAGAGCCCTGAAACCCCATGTGAGAGTTTGCTTCCTTCATCCTCGCCCTGGCTGAGCAGCTCCAGGGCTTGCAGCAATGTTTGCCAGCGCAACTGAGAGAACAGAGCACTGCAGTGGTCCCTCCAGCATCTCTGGCTGCTCACATGGCCAATGCACCCTTCCAGCCAGCAGCTCTGGCAGAGCCAAGGAGAGCTCAAGGAGCATCCCCAGAAAGGCAGTGAACCACTGCTCTCCAGCCCCTACCATCTCATCCAGCCTCCAGATGGATGCCACATCATTCCACCATGGTGCACAACCACCTACAAGCTACATACTGCCAGCAGCTCCTTGCCAGGGGGCTGGAGGGATAAGCCTGCCCCACAGCACCCCCCTCCAGAGCAACCAGCACTCACTTTCCACTGTAGCACCTTCATTAGGGTTGGAGTAACCTTCTCCCTTCCTCTTGATCCTCCGGATTATCCCTCCATCCTCAAACAAGTCTTCACCTTTAAAGTCAAGCAGCTCGACCTAAAAAATAAAACAATAAAGAAAAGGTGGGCAAAGCTCAGGGTGAGGGGAAGGAGAAGAGAAAACACAACAGAGAAGCCACAGAGCAGCAGTTCAGCCCCTGGCTGGAGAACCAAGTCAACTAATTCTCCATTCAGCTGCCGAGCAGAAGTTGCCCATAAAAGCAAGCTCCCAGCCACAGCATAATACACCCGATTTATCAGAAACTGGGACACATCCAGTACCTGAAGCACAACACAAAGTAACAGTAAAAATAAGTTTATTAAGCCTGTAAGGGTACAACACAGTCACTGCTGCAAGACGCTGCAAAAGCTGCCCGGGACCAGTGTGGGCAGGAGTTTCCCCTTCATTCTCTGACAGAACCAGCTCCAACCCACGACTTTGTCCCCACTTGACTTGGAAGGACTCAGCCTTAAAAGTGGACTGACCCATTCCTCCCACCACCTGGTCCTGACAAGCCCTACCCCGTGCCAAAACCTTGGCTCTCCAACCGCCCCGCGGCATGAATGGGTTTTTAGTACCCAGAGGCGTTTCCCAGCCACTTTCTCCTTCCCATGTACACGTTTAAAGCAGGAATCTGCCCACTCTCCCCCCCGGCACCAGGGCTCTCCCCAGCCGGAGTTTCAGTCCCAGCCTCCCAGCTCAGACACACATTTCTGAGAAAACCCTGGCAGCGGTTCCTGGAGCAGAGGGACACGTTTCAGGAATCCAAGCTGGGGTTTTTTGTTGGTTTTGGGTGGGTTTTTCTTCCTTTCTGAGCTGGCTGGCAAGGCAGGAAGGGAGCAAGGATCTCATCCACGCGCCGGCTCACCAGCATTACTTGCCTCAAAGAAGAGGGTGGCGTTGGAAGGGATTTTGGGGGCGCTACCCGCAGAGCCGTACGCATACTCAGGTTTGCACAGCAAGTAGCAGATCTCTCCCTTCTTCATGGTAGCCACCCCGATGTCCCATGCCTTGATTACCTGACCTAGGAGAGAGGCAGATATCAGGCAGGGGGAACAACCAGCAGCCCAGGTCATACCCAGCCTGGGTGCTACAAGGATGGCACCCCAAGAAAAAGCACCCTCAGAAGTCACTTAATGCACAGCTGACACAGACCATCTATCGAGCAACAAGGTCCCACCACCCCCAGGGTCATCCCATCCTCCCCAGCTCACCCTTGCCCAGGCTGAAGACAAAGGGCTCATTCCGATCGCGGCTGGAGTCGAACTTTTTACCATTGGCAAGTTTGCCTTTGTAGTGGACATAAACCTTGTCCCCGATCATGGGGGACTCATCTTCACTCCCAGGTCGTTTAATGATCTGAGAGAGAGAAACCACCTGTGAGAAAGGGAGGCTGTGGGACAGCTCAGGATGCATATGGAGAGATACAAAGATATTCGATATAGACATAGATATTAGACACATAGATATTAGATAGAAACATATATAGATATCAATATTAGCTATAGATACCAATATTAGATATTACATAGATTTAGATATTAGATATAAGATACATAGGCACACATGCATTTTCATATATACATACACACATGCATTTTTATACATAAAACACATGCATGCACATATATAAATATATATACACATGTACACATACATATAAATATATGCATGCATATACATAAAAATCTATATACACACATGCATATACACCTCGGTGCTGCTCTAAACCAAAGGAAGGCTTGAGGGGGAGCCATTCAATTTGTCCTTCCATCAGACCCTAAAAATAAACCCCACGGGACAGGGCTGGGAGCTGAGACCTGCCCGTTCTCTGCGGCGCTGCCTGGATAAACACAGTGGTTCGAAACCCGACGCGAAGGCGACCGCACTCGCTTTCTGTCCGTACACATCTTACTCGCAGGGGTGTGTCATTTCACTACTCGCTTCTTGTCAACACTTCTTTTGAATGCTACAAGCCTGGAACATGCAGTTCTCGAGCTGAGGATGGAGCAGGGGAGGATGCTATTCTTAGAGGAAAGGTCCTATTCAAGTGGAGAAGAACAAGCGCCGGGGAGCAGAACTATCCAGAAACGGCCCCGAATATGAAAAAGGGGTTGTGGAGCAGACTGCATGACCTCAGTAATGTGCTCTTTCTAATGTCTGTTGAGTCACACACAAAAATGCCTTGTGGATTTACAGCTAATAATCTGATTAGGAACACAATAGCAGTGAAATTGATTGAGCAGCCTGAATCCATCAGTCTCAAATACCACTCCATCCTTCTTCATTACAAGTGATGCTCATCTCCTTTGCCCTTTGAAGAGAAGAACCAACCCTACAGCCCTTGAAGTACTACATGACCCCAAGGGCTGGAGATGCAGCCCACCAATGTGACTGTGCAGCCCAGAATGCAGAAAGAGAGGCAGGACCCTCCTGGCAGCCCCCCTCACCTTCAGGACCCCTCGGTCTCGAGCTGGTGTGATGTCCTCCCCACGCTCAGCGAGAGCAGCCGCCTGCACCTCCCCTTCGCTCCTGGTGGCCTCATCAGTGGTCATGGTCTCCTTGCATAAGCCCTGGACCTGGGAAGACACAACACGCACCCCGTCAGCCTGTCAGGACCATGGGAGGTGGTGTAAGAGGAAAGGGTTAAAGAAAACAGGCGGCTCGCTCTGCTGTGGGGCCAGGGCAGGAAGCTTTGAGCACATTTCAAGCATACAGAGCGGAAAATCCCTTCCCAGGGGCCACCCAGGCTCTGCTGACCCATAGGGCACAGGAAACCCCGATGTGCAGTGCCCAGGGACAGGGACAGCCCCTCAGCTTTGTCTGGTCACAGCAGTGGGGATGCTCACAGCAGTCCCCAGACTTCACCTTCAGCCTCGTGGCCACCACAGAATCATAGGATAGTTTGGGCTCAAAGGGACCTTCAAAGCTCATCTAGTCCAACCCCCCTGCAATGAGCAGGGACATCTTCAACTAGACCAGGCTGCCCATCAAGCTTCACTTATCCCCTTCTGGCTCACTTAGAGGTGAGCACCCCTTGGGTATAGGTGCTAGAAATACATGCACCAGGTTAGCGTTTGCCTTTTGAGGGTTTTTTATACAGTTCAAGATTATTTCCCACAAGGAATCACCTTTTTGTCAGAGACGCTATAATTCAGAAAGCAACACATCAACCCCAGGCAAACTTCGCTTTCTCTTGCCCACCAAAAACACCCCAAAAAGACAGAGCACGCTCCAAGTCTCAGGCGAGCAAAGCATCCCCCTGCATGGAAAGACCCGAACACACAGCAAGCATCTTCTCCAAAAACTAAACCCAAACACCAAAAGAATCTCAAATATTTGGGTGGATAAAGAGAAAATTCACAGCGAGACTCAAAGAAATAGTTTTTTTTGTCTGCTGGAGCTCCACACTCCCAATGTCACCACCAAGGTGCCAGAAAAGCCTTTTCGTCAAACACATTCTTTTTCCAACAATGCCTGGTGAAAAGAGAATTGCCTATGGTTTAAAAACCATATTTCCTGATGATTTCCTTCAGACCATAAGGCTATTTTGGTAGCTGCACTGCTGCGTGACACGTAATCAAGGAAACATGTGATGGAGAATGAAAAGCGATGAGTTTTTTAAGACATAAACCAGAACTATTAAAGTCACTCTAGTTGCGAAACTTTCCCACAGTCTTTAGCGTGGAAGCTGATGTTAACCAGCAGGAGAAATCACTCATTCGGAGGATTCAAAAAGAGCAAAGAAAGGATGTTGTCAGCTCCAAGGGCAGATAAGTCGTGCTGCAAGAAGAATTGAGCTCCTCACACCCGGGTGGAAAGGGAAGAGCTGGAACCCGCCACCCCGCCAGCACAGGAAGCCACCGAGACACAAAGAGTCCTGCAATGGAAGCAGCACATAGAAAAATAAGGGAACTACTTGTTGAAGTGCCCGATTATCACAGGCTTTGGAGTAATGTTGAATGAGATTTTGTGTCTGCTCCCTTTCCTAAGTAATAAACCTAAACAAAACCACTAAAAAAAGCACTTCGGTGGTGAGACTTATCATCTCCTGGTGATGATACATTGGAAAACACACCACGGGTTACTTTGGAAGCAATGTTGTATGAGGGAGGCCCTGGCACAGGGTGCCCAGAGAAGCTGTGGCTGCCCCATCCCTGGCAGTGTTCAAGGCCAGGTTGGACACAGGGGCTTGGAGCAACCTGCTCTAGTGGAAGGTGTCCCTGGTAACTGCAGTGGTGTTGGGTTAGATGCGCTTTAAAGGTCCCTTCCAAACCAAACCATTCTATGATTTGGGTGCTTAGATGGTCTCCAAGCCACCTACCACCACCATGGCCATCCATCTGGAAATGAGTGAGGAGTGGTGGTGACCATCACTGGCACCGTGGCTCAGGGCTTCCTGACACAGACCCTGTGCAGCACCAGGGACACAAACCACATCCATAACCCATTTATTATGGTATTAAGGACCAGGAGGAGCCCAAAAGGCAAGGAGCTTGTGCAAGAAATTCTACCTCCTAAGAAAGAGCCTCACAAGCTCCACCAAGCAGCCACCTCTGGGATGCAGAAGACGGATGAGGAGGTGCTGGCTCTGGCTTGCCGGTTGCTAAATCCCACCAAGAGACATCTAAAAATACACCATACGCATCCTTCTCATTATTTTTCTACGTAAGCAATTAGTGGAGTCATCCAGGGAAGCTGGCCAAGGCAGGCGGGAGGGGACACACTCTGCGTCAGAAGCGGTGGGAGGGATGGAGCCCACAAGACTGGCTATTAAGATGAGGTCCACATTATGAAAGAGCTCAAGACTTCTCCATCCAGTGAGAACGGCTCCAACTAGGTTAGAGAAAACACCACACTGCTCCCGCTTATCTCCGGTTTGGAGCGACAGAAGGAGACTGGCTGGAGTCCAAAATCCCAATTAATGTGAAACAAACAGTTGTGGAGGGAAGGGGAATATCTGCTACTCCCTGAATTTAACTCCTGGGGAGCCGGGGGCTGTTGGTGAGAGCCCTGCAAGCTTGCTGGAGGTATCAGAGCACACATCTTCCCGTTGCAGGAGCACATGTGCCCCAAATACAAGCAGGGGATTAATTCATTACCCCATGCAAAAGCCTCAGGGTATTTCTGACACGAGCAGCAGATCCTGCTCTCCCGTTGCTGTTAGCCACAAGCTTAATGTTGTAAGTCTGTCAATGAAGCCAGGTTAAACCCTCTGATCACCCACACTGCTTTGTGTCCCTGGGCTGTAAATATGGAGGAGAGAGGGTGGTGAGGAGTTAAACCCCCTCAGGCTGGGGCATCCTCTTCATCCCAGAGGTGCAGCAATTCTGCAATTCATCAGAGCATCAATTAAAGGACACCAAGAGGGAAGGGATTTCCATGCAGAGAGAATAAAAGCAATAGGGAAGAGAGTAAAAAAATCCAGAGCACAGCCCAGGAAAGCTGTTTTGGGGCAGTTGTGCACAACTTGATTCCTTCTATTCTGAAGCAAAGTCCCTTGCAGGAGCCTGTAAACCCCAAATACCCCTGCCTGAGCTCCAAGCCTGGTGCTGGGGTCTGGCCGTACCTCCAGTCACCACTCGGGACCCAAACCCACCAACCCTACCCTCCCCAGGCCCCACAGAAGGACAAATTTATTCCTCACTGCTGAAGGAAAGGGTTTGGAGGTTTCACTTGTTTGCTTTTAATCAGTCCCCACTCTACTGGATGATCTGAAAATTCAGTGTAATAATCTGTAATTTAAGAGCTATAATAAACAAGCTTTAAAATCCAGAGGTTTTGACATCTGGACACAGTCTTTTTCAAGTGCAACTATCTCAGCATTAATTAATATAAAATATATTAAAGAGCTTCTAGCTGAGCAAACAAGGAGGCTTCTGAGTTCAGAAGCCTCCTGTAAGTGCATGACATGTGCTTCACTTGGGACCAACGTATCCTGACCCACAGCACCAGCACATGCCTGTTCTCAGCCCCACTAAAGGAATATAAACTCATAGAATCATGGAATGGTTTGGGTTGGAAAGGACCTTAAAGCTCATCCAGTTCCAACCCCCTGCCACAAGCAGGGACACCTTCCACTAGAGCAGGTTGCTCCAAGCCCCTGTGTCCAACCTGGCCTTGAACACTGCCAGGGATGGGGCAGCCACAGCTTCTCTGGGCACCCTGTGCCAGCGCCTCAGCACCCTCATGGGGAAGAGCTTCTGCCTCAGAGCTCATCTCAATCTCCCCTCTGCCAGGTTAAAGCCATTCCCCTTGTCGTGTCCCTCCAGGGCCTTGTCCAAAGCCCCTCTCCAGGTTTCCTGGAGCCCCTTTAGGCACTGGAGCTGCTCTAAGGTGTCCCCTTCAGGAGCCTTCTCTTCTCCAGCTGCTCCAGCCCAGCTCTCTCAGCCTGGCTCCAGAGCAGAGCTGCTCCAGCCCTCGCAGCATCTTCTCATCAACTCTTTTAATCACTCAAAAGCAACAAGGCTGCATCCTTCCTTCTTGTAAATCTGCTGGTTTCCCAAACACCGTCCTACACACTGGCACCAGCAGTTGCAAATATTATTGTTCCCTCTTCCAAACTCAGAGCAGCATCACCACGACTGATGCACATGAGCAGTCGATGCCCATGTGCAATCAAGCTGCCTGCGATGGGCCAGGCTGCCCAGGCTGAGCATCCTCCTGCACAACCCGATACACAGGCAGCATTGTGGCTTTGTCCCTCATTTTAGCACTGCCACAGACATTAATTCAGCTGCTGCATCAACTAAATAAACATTTTTTGTCTATTTTTTTTAAAGCAGGTACAACAGAAGGCTTTTCTTGGTGTCCTTTTAAGCTGGGCAATGGCTGGTGCCTTCCCCACCTTCATTATCCTCCAGTGGTGGATGGCAGCCTTTTTCAGGCTGGCAGCAATGCCAGGGCACTGCATGGGCACTTGCAGAAATGCAACAGGCAGACTGATTCTATGGTTCTACCAGGTTGGAAAAGACCTTTAAGATCAAGTCCAACCTTTACCCCAGCACTGCCAAATCCATCAATAAACTGTATCACTAAGGGCCCCATCTACCCCAAAGCCCTTTCCTCTTTGCATGTGCCTTTCCAACGATGGAACCATGGCTCCAGGAGGATGCACACCATGTAACACCAGCACACACCACACAAAAATCCACACCATAAGCAGTTCCCTCTCCACATGAATGTTGCTATCTTCCAGCCTGGAGAAGTAGGAGAAAATTCCTATTTTCAGAGCAGAGAATGGGATGCAGATGTCCGACCCCAGGCTGAGGACAGACAGGTATCACACATGCTAGGGTTTCACCAAGCACACGATCCCGAGCCACGTTTCCTAGAAATCAGCATACCAGGAACTTGCCAGCTCCAAATGGAAACTTTATGTCACAGATCCCTCCTGGAGGCTCACGGGAGGGGAAAGGAACAGAGAAGCTGGGGTGGGTTTTGAGGGGTCTCACCTTGCCACCATGCAATCGCGGGAAAAGGTTTGGGAGTCCAGAAAGGGTCTGGAGGTGCCCACTCAGAGACAGGGCGAGGATTTCACACCAATACCTGGTAAAGAAGAGAGGGAAAAGTTAAAAGTGAGATAGTAACATAAAAGAAACCCACGTGTACTTTATCCTCAAACAGGGTTTAAGATGAAGGGAGAACAGAGACGGCTGTTTTAAGCCACAGACCCAGCTCCACTATGGTCAGAAAGGGGTGATAAGACGATGGACAAAAGCTCCTATGGCAGCTCCTCTGCTCCCTGCAGCCACAGGACGATGTTTTGACTTGCTGTTTCCATAAAACAGCATTTAGCATCTTACCATCAGCTTATAAAAGGAAAAGAAGAGATAAAAAAAAGGGAAAAAAGAAAAGGCTGTTTTCTGTCCAACTTTTTTATTGACCGTTGCTGAAAGTCAGGATGAAAATTAATAGGATGGAAAAATAAGAGCAGAGGTTTGGTTTTTTTAGACCTACTTAGCACAAAGCACTTCCACGGCACCACAACAGCCCTAAAAGCTTTGGATTGCAACACAGGAGAGAGTTTCTCTAACATGCAAAAGGTCAGGCTAAAACCAGCAAATCTAAATGCACCAGCAGGGGGAAACATGGGACCCCCAAATCCTAGTCAGCATCACCCCAAATGCCAGGAGCATTGCTGCAAATCCCGGTGAGCAGTGCCCCAAATCCCAGCCCTCGAGCTAGGCAGGAGCTTGGTGACAAGCCTCCATCCCAGCACAGCCACTGACAGATAACAAAGACCAGCCCAATCAGTGCAGTAGCTGGGCTCTCTGCACCATCCCACTGTGGTTTCGCTTCCCCAAACTAGTTTTTCTAATAAAATCAGAGAATCATGGAATCAACCAGGTTGGAAAAGACCTTTAAGCTCATCCAGTCCAACCCTTCCCAGCAGTGCCAAGGCCACCACTAACCCCTGGCACTGAGGCCTCGGCTACCCGGGCTGTGAACACTTGCAGGGACGGTGACTCCAGCACTGCCCTGGGCAGCCTGTTCCAATGCCTGAGCACCCTCTGGGCAAGGAATTGTTCCTCAGCTCCAGCTAAACCTGCCCTGGGGCAGCTTGAGGCTGTTTCCTCTTGTCCCATCCCTTGTTCCTTGGGAGCAGAGACCCCACTTCCTGAGTGAACAGTCCCCATGCTGCAGGAGAGGGAAGCTTCGAGCAATGATTTTCCCAGGACAAGGGTGTTTTAAGGCTCCTGGAACACCAGCCTGAGGAGCAGAGACCCAGGAAGATGGTGTTTTGAGTTGGGAATAAATAAAAATTGCAACTCCTGAGAAAACATGACCTTCTTAAACCCGACCAAAGCAGCAACACATAATCCTCAGCTCCATCCCGACACAGAAGGATGCACCCAGACACTGAGTGCCACTTCTCCCACTCATCCATCACAGCTCCAATTCGAGATTAATTATGTTTTTGACTTCCCGCCCCTCCTTTAACATAAATAGGGAAGCCATCAAATCTAAACTATCTCTAGCTCAGCAAGACTCACACGCATTGATTTACATCCTAGCATGCACATTGTGCAAGCAGCTAACATCCCATTGGGCCCATCATGGCAACTTCGATTCAAACAAAAACAGAGCTGCTTTCACGGCCCAGAACCCTGACGAACCTCCATCCTGCCTAGGGCAAACCATGACCCACCAGGGACCAAAGTGAGTCTCCTTTATCCCCAGTTGCTGTTCCAGGGATAACTCCTCCTGCCCATGGAGACTCTGGTACTCCCCAAGCATCCCTTGAGCATCCCAGTGCCACCTGCCCTGTGGGACACCCTGGGGAGGGATGTGGTCACCCATCACCTCCCAAGGACCAGAAGGTGTTGGTGCTGTAACAGAAGAGAGGCAGCAAGGGAAGGATTTTAAGCAATTAAGAGAACACCGAAAGGAGGAAACTGCTGCATGAGGCTAATTTCAAGACAACAGCATGGGTTCCCATCACACCTGCCTAGCTAATCATTTTGACTAGCTAATGCTTTCAAGCTTTTGAAGTGGTTTTAGGTAAGATCCAAGTCATAACTAATATTTTTTTCCTTTTTAAGTATGTTGAAGAAGAGGCTGCCCTCAAGTTTCAGCTGCAGCAAGAGGAACAAGTGAGCAGGACAGCTGCTACTCCCTGCCAGGATAAATATTCCAACAGAAAGATGGATTCAGCCCATCTGCATCCCCCAGGAGCCACAGCAACACGTAAACGACTTTCAGCAAGATGTTGCCCCCCAACCACAGTTTACAATATAAACCCATTAAAAATAATCTCGTTATTAGCAAAGCACCAGTTTTTTCCCGGTTGCTTCAAATAAGATGTTGCAGGGATAAAGCTCCTTTCAACTCTCTTACAAGCACCCCATCAGCTGCCCGTGGTCCAGCCCCACCATGGGTGCCCAGAGACACAACACCCTCTACTTCAATGTAAAATGGGCAAAACCCCCGAAGCAATATGTTTTTCTTTCTACTCCAAAACACAAACATATACTCGGAAAAGCAAAAGCCATAAACCTTTATGGGTTGTTGCTCTTTCAAGGGGAGAAGGTACCAGGGACATGATGCAGTCAAGGGTTTTGCACACTGATGCTCTTCTGCTCCTACCCCTGAGGATTTCAGCTGCTCCCAGCACAAAAATCTCAACAAGCCTCTGCCACAGGTGGCACATCCCAAAAATACCGGAAAAAACAGGAATCCCAGAGCCAGCAGCAAAGCCTCTGCTCTGCATCAGCAGGGAGAGGCACCAGCCTGCACCCATCCCGCTCCTGGAGGGGTTAACATGGCCTTGGATGATGGTAAAGCATAAAAAGTAAGTTAAAAACCAGTAATAGTAAGTGTAGAAAGGGCTGTTCCAGCCCTGCCTGAGCTTCGCGGGAGATGGCTGGCAGAGGGGCCCAGCGCAGCATCGGAATGAACTCAGAGGCCATTATCCACAGACACAGAACAGCAGGGAACTCAATTTCCCAATGCTTTCAGAAATTAGGATTATGTAACTGGAGAGGGGAAAAAATACAATAATATAGCCAAGCAGGTTACATAAACCACCCCTAAAAAGTGAGAAAGTACTTAACATCCCGCTACCCACTCCCTGGCAACCTCAAACTGGGGTTTCTGCCATCGAAAATGAGCAGGCTCCTTTCATCGTGTCTTCTCCCCTGGTCAAAACAAGCAGGGAGAACAGACCCAGCCAGGCTTTTCGGGACACTGGAAAGAAATATTCCACCTCTGGCTATAAAACATGAAGTTCCCTTCCCTGGACAGCACAGTCTGGTAAAGCTGACCCCTCCACGGAGCATCCTCCTGGCAGCAGCTACACCAACATGGAGCAAATCCCATTTTAAGAGACAGCTTGGGGGAACTAAAATAAATACCAAATGGGAATAAACAAGGAACACCTTGTTTGCCAATTCTGTTCTAATCTAGCCTTTTTATTTTTCCAGAATAAATCTGACAGTTAAACTTGGATTTATTTCATCTTTTTTAATTTCTAAAAGCATCTCATTGCTTGCAACAGATTCCAAACAACTTTCCACTCAGTTACTCTCACCCACAGCAGTGAGAATGTGTGTTTTATCCTTATCTTATCGCTTATCCCCACGCACAAGCACTTGGCAGCATCCTGAGATCCCAGGGGAGGGATCCCCAATTCGGCATCTGTCATTGCCAGTAATAACCCGGCACCCAAGACCCTTTTTATGAAGCTACGTGTGCACCAGGGCTCTATGAATGCCAAATTTTATCGGGCAAACAGCAATTCCCAGCATGTTGTGAAACACCAGCCTGTTCCCGCACCAAATCAGCATTTCTTGAAGAGGAGAAGGAAATGCCAGGAACGGTCAAACTGACACCAGGGGACCGGGACTGCCACCACTGGGAGACACTGCGAGGTACCAGGCGGTCAGGATGATGCTGAGGATGTTGCACACTCACCAAGTCACCCTCACTCCCACCAGCCCAGTGGAAACATGCATGTGAACACGAGTGCACACACATACACACGTGTGAACCGCTGGAGTACAGGGAGGGAGCCACAAAGGGGGTCACACGTCAGAGATGAGGCTATTTGTGAGGTGGTGCCTCCTAGAACTCTGTATATTGAATTAAGTGATTAAATTGAACATAAATAGTGATACGACAAAGGGGAATGGGTTGAAACTTCAACAGGGGAGATTCAACTTAGATCTAAGGAAGAAGCTCTTCCCTGTGAGGGTGCTGAGGCGCTGGCACAGGGTGCCCAGAGGAGCTGTGGCTGCCCCATCCCTGGCAGTGTTCAAGGCCAGGTTGGACACAGGGGCTTGGAGCAACCTGCTCTAGTGGAAGGGGTCCCTGCCCTGGAACTGGATGAGCATTAAGGTCCCTTCCAGCCCAAGCCATTCCACGATAAAAGTATTCTCATTTCAAGTACTCTAGGATTTAATAAGACTAATTTCCTAAGAGTGATGCTACCATTTATGAAGATAGGGCAGAAGAGGAGTTAATCTCAGTCCCTCCTCACCCCACCTCTTCACTTCTGACAGTTTTACTCTGATTTTTCTCATTTTCCAATACACTCACTTGCAAAATCAGAAATCCTGATTTCAATCACACTTACCCATTACAGAAAAAGCTCGTCGGGGCCATGACAAACAAGTTACAAGAACAATTAATACATTAGAACACTCACGGCCATTTCCTTACACCCACAGATATACAGCATTAAACTAAATAAATATAAACTTTCCCAACTTTGCTAAGAAATTTATTATTTCCCCGTGATATGCACGAATGAGATCAGCACGAGCTCCAGAGCTCCCTCAAGGGGCTGTAACAACTTTACATACGTATATATGAGTGAATATGAAAGAAAATAAAATACTAAACAGAATAGAAATAACTGAGAACAAATTGTTCTTCAAATACTTTAAGAACATTCCCCCCACTCTGAGCCAGCCCAGGGAGCTGTGGCCAGAGCAGGGTCTCAGTGCTGAGCACCTCGAGCTTTATAGCTAATCTGCAACCTGGCAATTAAAACACACCTAATTACACAGCAGTGATGCTCCTGAAGGATGCAGCTACGTTTTTACTTGCGAATTGCCCTTATTTTCTGGCTCATCCTAGTGCAAAGATACTCTAACAGCGCTGGGAAAGGAGCTCAACATAATTCAAACCTGTGCTGGGCAAATACAACCTTGGGAAGCTACGATTATTTGATTTTATTGTTTAAAAAAGAAGAAAAGTAAGTGCACAAGCTGTCAGCCCAGCAGGCACCTCTGCTCCGGGCAAGACAAGCAGCCACACTGGGCCAGCCTTCCCCCCTAAACCCCTCCAGCACCAGTCCCACTCCATCCTCCAAGCTCAAAACCATACGAGAGGCCACATCCCGTCACCTCCCAGCAGGCTGCAGCAGAAGTGGTAACTCTGCACCAGAAACCTGTTGGTTTAGGGTTGTTTTTTTTTCCCTTACACCATCACACATTTTCTCCAGCACAAGTACCAAATCCCCCAAAACCTCCCCAGACATCTCTCTCTCCACCAGCACCCCATCATTGTAGGCACCCAGCTCCATCGCACCCTCACATTCATCCTCCTGCGTTGCATGTGTTACTGCTATCACCCATCACACAGCAGGGCCAAGGACCAGCCTCCTACCACAGACCCCAGCATTCCCAATGAGGGACCCCAGCATCCCACCTTTGGGCTGCAAAACTCTCAGCCCCCCTGGGAAGTTATTCTTGCTCAGGAACACCAGCTTGGGGTAAAACTTGAGCATATCCAAGTCACGGCATCACCGCCTGACCGAAACCTACTGCACCTCCAGGAAAACAGCCATAGAAGCCTCATACAGGCTCTGCCCAGTGGATTTAATGATTTTCTGCCCCTCCAGCCCTTCTTGGGGCAAGGAGGGAGGTGGGGAGAGGCAGAAGGGCTGTAGCATCCCCATGTTTTAAAGAAAAAAGCAATCTGCTTTCAACTTTTCTTAACTTGTAATCCCAATTGGATTCCATGCCTCAGTAATGTCCCAAATCCACCTCAACAGTTTAATAACTTGCTATGAGGCACACCTTTAAACTCCACCTTCAAACCCCCAAAGTATCAGCTCCCAGCCGAATTTTTTCCAATCATTTCCCAAGCTTTTCCCCACCAGCAGCAGCACGATCGCAGTGAGGACAGGGACACGGCTGCAGCAACGGAGCTGGGGACACACCGAGGATGGATTTATCCCCCAGGAGCTCTTAGCTCACCACATGCAATCTTTTTTCTGCTAAGTGCAGACTCATTTGAACGTGGATTTTAAAAACAGAAGCTTTGAAAGAGATGTTGTACCCAGAGAGAAGGAAAAAATAGAAAATACTTAAAAAATAGTCACATTTACCTTGTGCAATCGCTTTGTGCAATACGCCCTGTAGGGTATTTTTGGTAGGTGACATTAGAGGAAGTATAGGAGCTGAACACCAGAGCCTCGTTTGGTGAGGGAAAAGGGGGAAAAAGAGAAATCCCCTCCCTCGAGCACTATCCCGCTGGTTTAAACGGTGGGACACTGACCTCTCCCCGCTGTGACCCCATCCTGCCCAGAGCATCCCAGAGCACCCCAGGACATCACCCCAGGGCACTCCAGTGCATCATCCCAGTGCCCCTCAGCACTGCTTGGGTTTTACTCCATCCCCATCCCCTGCACTGGGGGGGAGGATCGTCTATGGCGTGAGGACCCCCGGA